>NW_024609838.1:26496996-26559732 GCF_016920785.2 Ixodes scapularis
AACAATCTGGCGCGTGAAGATCATCATTACTGCTTCAAACAATCAAGCACATAAAAAAAAAAAAAAAAAAAAAAAGCAGCACGAATGTAGAAAGTTGGGGTTAGGTTGCAACATCCCTCTGAATTCACAAGAGAGAGCTATAATAGAATTGTTTTTTCATTCAATTAAAATGCCGCAGAAAAAAATGTGTGGACGAGACAAATACAAAGATAAAACAGATTTAGCGTCGCCCCAAAATCAACAGAAGGCAACCCTAGTCATTCTAATTCGCGCGAACGTGTTGAAGCCGCCCCGGTAAAAACAATACCTTGCCAAGCAAAATTCTCACAGAGAAGAAACTCGGTAAATGCACATTTAAGAAAAATAACCAAGGCACGCATACACTCAAAAAATAACCTAAACCAATAAAAAAAAATGCAGCCCTAAAGTAAACTATAGCGGCGCGAAAAAGTGTTGCCAACAGCCGGTTTTGATCGCATCCATTAGGCGCACGACCCGTAGCTGAATCCAGAACTTGCCACAAAAATACCAAAACCAGACGCATACAAAGTCTAAGCTGGAAGCGTGTTGCCCTGGGGGGGGGGGGGGGGGGGGGGGGGGTTGGATTGGGCACGTGACTGCCAGCGTTGCCCCCCTAACACATCGAACGACCACGATCCCATTTCTGTTTATACAAGAAAGCTTAGCACCAAATCATGTTTGTTTTGTATTGTATTGTTGTTGTTTCTTCTCTCAAGCCTGATGATAGCAGTGTATACGTTACTGTCGCAGCACGTAGAAAGGGCAAGATATATTTTCACCTACTCTGAACAGCTCAGTACAGCTGGTGTGAATGATTCAAAAGTACCCAAAAGAAGAAAAAAAAACGGAGGAAAAAAAAAGAACGACATGTTGATACCGATGACAATTTTTTTCTGTTATCGTGTTAGATATAGCTTGCCTGCGGGAGTGACTGAATATTGTTTTCTAAAAAAACCTCACTTTTTACCTATCAGGCATACGAAAATGTTTTTTTATTATTATTTTCACTTAAATATGTTGAAAACATTTAATCGAGGTGTCGAAAAAAAACACTTCTAAAGCACCCTTTTATGTGATGTATCTTTTCTACATTCGTGTTTTATTTCTTCGGCAGTTTATTTTTTTTTTTTTTTTTGGGGGGGGGGGGGAGGGGGGGGGGCCCGGGGGGACGGGGGGGGGAATAGGCATTCAGTGCTGTTTGAAAGCTGACGTACTCATTTCGGAGCCAACTATTCCTTTGGCAAACAAACAAAAAAAAAAATGCGCAACAACCGTCATTACTATCATCATTGTCACTGAAATACAAACGCAACCCCCTCTCACGTATTCGTAATCACGGCCGCATCAAAGCTGAATCCAATCAGAAAATTCACTTGCGCATAAAAGTCAAATTCGATAAAACGATCGATCTCGTGGTTTCTGAAAGACCCGATGCAACGACAATAAAATGCAATACGGCGCAGGGATATGCAATGTAAACCAACAAACATATATTTAAAAAAAAGCCCCACGGGTGATTTATGTTTGGGTTACGATGAAATGAAGAAAAAAAAATACATAGGCTCCCACGCACATTCCCTTTCAAAAGCGCAGCCGTAAGGCTCTCTCCGCACACCTCATTGGACAAGCCGGCTTGAAAGTCAGTTGTGGCCCAGTGTCATTGCTCAATTCAGCCGAACTACCCAGCGGCACAGGGCATTCCCGAAAAATGATAAGCTCAACCCATCCGTAGCTTCCACTTCGGTTCATCTTAAAGACCGACGACCAGTTCGCGCTTTCCACTTTTCCCCCGCTTCCTCCTCCCCCCCCCTTCTCCCCTGTCCACCGTTGCCTCTTTCCTCCTTCCCCATGGTGAGGAGGATCTTCTGCCTTGCAGAATCTCGAGTCTGGTCGTCGGCCTTTAAGCTAAGGGAGAGCAAGAGATGCCTTCTATATTTATTTCACACGTTTCAATCCCGTTTGTCAACGCATCACGATCAATGTTTATCGGACACAGTAACATCACACTGTCACGTGATATCATATGGTGTCACGTAACGCCAGTGTCACGTGACGTCACAGCACCACGTGACACCATGGTGTTGAGTGACGTAACAGTGTGGCGTGACACCAAAATTTTCCCGCCAAATTAAGCTGGGTAATGACTTCGTTCAGTTCGTTAGAAAGCGCTATGCTCTTGTAAACCCCATCGAGTGCTATCTCACCCTCACCGCATTCAACATAACGTCTAAGTCATGCAAAACTTTGCGTCTTCGATCTTTGGTCTCGGGTTTTCGCAACAATCAAAGTTCACCGGTTCGTCCCTGTCGCAGCTCTTATTACGCGAAAGGTGCCCCACGTGTGTTCCCCATAAAAGCAGGACTCCATAGCGTTATCCTCCGTGTAGTGATCCTATTTCTGATACCGGTTGGCGTGTCCTGTAACTCTGGCTTAAGCCCTGGGTCCTTTTTGCAGCGTGTTACGTAACCCGCGAGGCGCACGTTGGCTTCCAGATAAAAGAACGAAACAGAAACAACAAAACGTAAAACGAATAGCTTCGATCACGGAGCGTTGGTGAAAGCGTAACGCTGCGACGAGTTTCGGAACAGGGTTCGCGTCCAAATTCAATCAGCTCCCACCGCGTTCGAAAGAGGGGCCCACCAGTTCACGGTACACTTCTCACCTTGGAAAAGGAGATCCGGTGCGCGCTCGTCCGTATTTATCTTTCTGTTCGCAAGTCGAAGGACTATACACGCGCGCGACGAGGCTTCCCTAAGGCTCGCTAAAATGTAAATTGGGAGTCTATTTAAGCGAGCTTAATTCAATTAGAGCTGTAGCCGGGAAGGGGACGAGAAGAATCGGGAAAGGGCTAGAGCTCTCATCGAATCTAGCGAGACGTGTGCGGCGCTTTAGTTTTAGGGTAGAAAGACGGGAATAGGGGAGGCGCGGAATATATACCGAACTGCTACCTGATTAAGAAACATAAACTTAAATATAAAAAAAAAAAAGAATTATGGAGGGTGCACGTATTCGTGGATTCGCGTTCAAACCAAGAGGGAGCAATAATTTTGTAAACAAAAGATACCGGAAGAGTAACAGTAGTAAAATTATCGATCTAAATTAAAATAGGGAGTGTGGGGAAAGATGGGAGAAGACATTTCTAACTCCAGATACTGCAGGGTGTACGTATTCCAGAATGCACGTTCAAACCATGTGGCAATGGTAGTTCCTTTCGGAGATTCAAAGAAATACACATAGTAACTGTAGTGAACTTTTCGGGTTAAATTAAAATAGGGTGTGTGAGGAAAGATGGACGAAAATTCCCAAATCCAAATCCTGTGGGATTTACGTATTCGTGAATTTTCGTCCAAACCAAGAAAAAACGATTATTTTGAAGACAAAAAAGAGCACCAGCATACATATTAAGAAAGTAAAATAATCTACCTAAATTAAAATAGGGAATGCAAGAAAAATATACAATCAAAAATCCCAACTCAACATTGGAGGTTGCATATATTCGTGAATTTACGTTCAAACAAAGAGAGAGCGATAATGTTGGATGCAAAACAAACAAAATACACACGTATAGCAACAGTACTTAGTAGGAAAATTACCAATCTAAATTAAAATAGGGAGTATGGGGAATGACAGAGAAAAGAATTTATACTCCAAACCCTGGAAGGTATACGTATTCGTGGATCTACGTTCAAACCAAGGCGAAACGAAGGAAATAAAAATAAAAAGCCCCTGCATGTAGTAGTAGTACAATTACCGGTTAAAATAAAATAGGGAGTATGGAGAGGATAGGAAAAACAAATTCCTAACTTCCACTCGTGGACGATTTTGCGTATTCGCGGATATACATTCAAACAATGTGGGAGTGATAATTTCGGAAACTTGAAGGAAAACAGATGTCAATAGTAGAATAATAATTCTTTTCAATAAAATAGGAAATATGGGGAAGATGGAGAAAACATTTCAACCTCCAGATCTTTGGGGGTGTACGTATTCGAGGATCTACATTCATATCGTGAAAGAGAATTAATTTTAAAAATTCAAAGGAAATTCCGCAGTAACAGTAGTGAAATTATCGATATAAGTTAAAAATAAGGAGTATGGAAAAAGACAAGGAAAAACTTCCTAATTCTAAATTCTGGAGAATGTGCCTATTGATGGACCTACGTTCAAACCATGTGGAAGTTGTAATCTTGGAAACTCAATAGAAAAGGCCTAGTAGCAGCAGTGAAATTATCGATCTCAATTAAAATAGAAAGTTTCGGGAAAGAGAAGGGGAAAAATTCCATACTCCAAACCCTCAAAGGTATACGTATTCGTAAATCTATGTTCAAACCGTCAGCAAGAGGTAATTTTGGAGACTCGAAAGAAAATACATATCTACCGTGGGGAAATTATTAATCTAAACTAAAATGGGGAGTGTGCGGAAAGGCCACGGTGGGGATGTTTACGGAGAGATAATACAGTGAGGGTAAAAACGGAGGAACAAACTGATGAGCTCCTAACAATGCGTGATTAAGGGAAATCAAGCTCGGTATTCAATTGCGTTTTCACTCTGCGTGTGCGATGCTGGTGAAAAAGGGATCATAAATTTTCTCTTTCCCAAAACCAGCCTCATAGTGGTAGTTAAATTACATTCATTATAAATGGGGTACATGGCGTGAGAGAATGAAAAGTTTTAGATAAAGAAAATGAAAAATCCTAAGGAATAAAAATATTTTTCTCGGAAAATGTATTATATTCAGTGAACGAGAAGCAGGATCACGAACGTGCTGGTGTAAATCGAGCATAATTACGAAGCGCTCGCGGCTGAGGCAAAGGAAGGAGAGGCCAGACAGGAAGTCTGAAATAAAAGACACCAATACAAACACAGTCCCGAAATTATGAAACTTTGTGTTTGTGTTGTTCTTCTTTTTCTCTCACTCTTTCTCTCTCTTTCTCTTCTTTTTTCTGCCATTGCATTATTTGCACTCGATTTAGGGGTGTGAAAAAATTCTGAACACCGGGACACATTGTAAACGAAGAAAAACCCTGGAAGAATCATAATTGGAACGGTAATGCAGGGAGACAGAAACACCGCGTTTAAAAGCCTTCTGATAGAAGGTTGTAGGCGGTATTAATTTAGATTCAAAGTAAAACAAGACGAGACAGGGGAGCGGAAATTGGAAGGATCATAGCAGAAAAGAAAAAAATGAACAATTTTAAGGAAGGTGAGGATTGAATACAAGGAAAGAGGCGCGACCAAATTATAAATATAGAATTCGACTTAAACAAACAACAACTATCATTATACATATTCGTTCTGCAACAGTATGAGCGAGCGAAAGATGAGGCTTGGTTAGCGAGCGCAAAGACCATCAAAGCGTAATCTAGATAGAATTATTCGCAAAAGGATGACGCAGCATACATAGCCCTGCCGCGAAAAATTTGCAATTTTGAGGCGGCGCAGAGGATAAAACAGCCTGCGCCGTCTTAAAGCGCGCGCGCGCCAGCGCGTCGGAAAAATATTGATCCTTCATTTTCCGCGGGTATTAAATAGTTCCCGCTTTGTTGTTTCCCCTTGGGCAGGAAAACCGTTTTTCGCGCTCCCCCTTTTTATCGTCTGTGTAGTTTTATATTTATTTCACATGGAGGTGATATTCCTTCCTTCTTGTCGTCGTTGTTGTTGTTTTGTTGAGGTTGTCTTTAGTTCAGAGTGCGCCGGACATAACCCAGCTGAAAATATCGATTCTTAGACTCCCTTTATCTGGTGAAGCTTAAACTTCCTCACAGCTCTAAGTCTACAGAAAAATTTTTTTCGCTTAAAGCAATTTTTTTTTGGTCGTTTAGTAACGCGGACCATTGTTGCCAGCTCGCACGTACATCTGCAGAGCAGGCAATATTGGTTGTTTGTTTGTGTCCTTTCTTTTTGTCCTTTAGATGCGCCGATCATAGTTGCCAGCTCGCATGCACATCTACAAAGCAGGCAACATTTGTTGTTTGATTGTTTCTAGGATAGGTGGCGCAAGCTACCATCCGTCATGAGAGGTACAGCTGCTTACATCCGTCCATCCATTCATCCGTTTTGTTCCGTCCTTAGATGCGCGGGTTATTATTGCCAACTCACGTGCATATCTACAGGGCAGGCGACATTGGTTGTCTGAGTGAATTAATCGAGCCTCGGGCGTCCAGGTGCAGCCAAAGCATGGTGGAAGGCAATGTGCGCGTGCTGGAGGTCAGGCGTTCGAAAGCGACACACTGCCGTTCTCATCTTGCCAGGGACTATAGTGCTAATGCTGTTGTTATTGCTGTTGTTGTTTTTAGCGTCTTACATTTGATTATTGTTTTGGGGCACACAAAAGAAGCCACCATTAAAGAGGCAAAAGTCACGATAATCTTTGTTGAATGTATCCTTCCGAATAAGGTTTTCAAGGGGAAAAAAATAAATTTCTAGTTTTTAGTTTTACCCATTTCCGGTGCAATAAAACCCGCCTCTTCTCTAACAATTAGGGCTGGGCAATTGATCGATTCACCCTCCAATTTATCGATTAATGTATTAACTGGCTTTTTTTTTTGTTTACCGCTTAATCGGTTGTGTTTAGACGGAAAGTGTGAGAAATCGTGGTGAAGGAAAAAGGTCTGCTTTATCCGTTGACACTCATATCTTCATTTTACAATGCAGCACCGTTGTCGTACCGTTGTCTTGCACAGCAAAGTATTTCACATTTTGTATCACCAAGAGCGCAAAATATCTTTTTTAATTGTTTGTTCGGGTTTTGTCGAGTTTCAAATCAGAATACACACGGCGTCATTAATAACTTTGAAACAAAAAACAATCAAAAGGAAAATGTGTACTTTTGCTCACTTTTTAGATCTTGCGTCTTTACATCAACTAAACCGATTAATATATTAATTATTCGATTAAATAGTAGCCATTAAACGGGTTATGTATATATATATATCTTTTTTTTTTTTTTTTTTTTTATCGATGCTCAGACTTGAAAACAACGTTCTTGCTTAACAGCAATGCTCTGGCCTCACTTTAGCGGCAAACAGCAAAACAGCAAACAGCAAACAGCAACGAGTCTCACGCCTGTACAGCACGAAAGCGAAAGGCATCTTTGACAGACACGATGCTCGTTAAGTAAGTACAAGGGACTGCAATCTTGCCAAAGGCACATCTGTGTGGCATGCTGCACCTGCTCGAGGTTGGTCGGTGTCAATTCTGTCTGTCTGTCGCTCACGTTGTACTAAGGCTTCACAGTGCATAAAAAAAATTATGTCTTATTTAAAACTTCCCCCCGGTCTTGTCTCATGCGAGCTGACACTTCATTTAAGTACTTTATTTTCTCGCCATTGAAAAACAAACGCTAACAAACAACAAAACAAAACGCCTAAAAAAGAGAAAGAGTTCGCAAAAATCGCTGCGCCGATTGTCGATAAATGCAGCATTTTGCACCCTCTTGTACCGTTTAAATTGCGTAGGAACGGATGTATTGATTGTAACAAGTTTTTTTTTTTTTCGCGTTCATGTTATCTTTTGTCACATTTAAAACAATTTAACGTGAATTTCCGTTCTAACTGCCTACTTTCCGCGGGACGGCTTCCCGCGACCAACTAACTACTCTTGTTGTGCCGTTGCTGCAATTAGAATTCTTCTCTCGTATTCCATCTATACAAAATAAGCTTGCATATAAACATGCTGCTCCACGGTATGTGTACGTAAACACCGAAGGGAAACACTATTCGATTCAATGTCAATTCAATTTTTATTTTCAAATCAAATTATACAAAATAAAGAGCTGATTCGTGATTTCACTCGTAAAAATAATATCAGTAATATAGCTTTTTTCTTTTTTTTGAAAGTGGCGCTTGATAGGTTTTTGTGTTTCCAGAGATAAACGGAGAATCGATATACAATGAAGCGATGGTGAGGGCGCCGGCTAGCTGGTGTAAATTGAGCTGAATGTGTTTGTCCCTTGTCCGTATCCCCAGTCTCGGGTTTACAACTATGCTCGATATATATACTTTTTTTCTTTTTTTTTACCAAGTCGTTTTTACATGTGTCGACAAGTTCCTCTTGAGAGATCAGTCAAAAGAAAGAAACACTCTGTGGATGACGCGTGACATTTTACAGCTAAACGAAAGATAAATTGAGTAGAAAGCTTAAATATTTTGCTTCCTTCTCTTTGACTTCAATTACGCGCCCTAGTACGCATACCAAATGCAATTACTTCAATATCAAAATGCGCAACTTCCTAAAAGTGTTGGGCGCATTTTACAAAAAAGAGTGCCACAACTAAGGAGCTTAGTCTTAACGGGCAGACGCTTGTCGATGAACAGTGCATCGCTAGAGAGTTTAATCGTTTCTTTTTGTCTGTGTATACTATTGATAATTTTGTCTTACCATCATTCATTTAAGAAAATCGTGGGATCAGTGACTCGGTAGTCTCTGCTGAAGGGATCCTTGACAGCCGTGTAAGGATAGACATAAAAATGTCGTGGGGCCTGGATGAAATTCCGAGCATTTTCCTAAAAGTTAATGCCGAATGGTGTCCCAAGTTTCTTTACGTGATTTACTCTTGCTGTTTAAAAACGGGTCAGGCGTTACAAGCTTCGAAAGTAGCCAAAGCAGTGCCTCGATATAAGAATCGAAAGAAAAAAGTGTTTGCAATTATGGGCTAGTGTCGTTGTCGAGTACTCTGGGAGACGAGGGTGAAAGACGACAGATCAAAGGGCACATGACAATCGGTCGTCCCAAGGGACACGAGTCGGCCTAGGACATGACGGTCCCGATGTGGTTCCGTAGTGTTGCGACCGAGGAGTTCCCCAGGCAGCCTCAAGCAGGGCCAGGCGAGGACAGGAACCGCAGGCCGACTCCAGGCAGGGACATCAGGAGACGGGAGGGTGTCTCGCGATAAACTTTGTTTTAATACATATGTACAGAAGTTTCTTGTTCGTCGGAGAGCACACCTCGCGGCCTCTCGTTTGCTCTTTTTATACAGTCGCTGTTGATTTTCCAGCGGTTGGCAGCCAATGGTGGCCGAACTGCCAACGAACGTCACGTTCAGGCCCCGCCCCCACTCATCCTCTCGAGCGCGCACACACATACACGCACACACTGCAGCGTCGGACGGGCTTCCCAATCCGGCGCTAGGGCATTCTTGACCTCGATAAGCCGCGCCAGGAGTTGGTGACGAAGGGTCCGCTGTCAGCTCGTGAGACGTTGACCGTGATGGAGATGATCCCCTCATTATGCGGCGTCGTGGCTCGGGAAAGGTTTAGCGGGATAATCCGCAAGTGGCGCCGGACGAAAACTTGAGCCGAACGTACTCGGCCGGAAGTCCCGCCGCCGGCGTCGTCCCCCGGAATCCTCTCCCGGTAGGGCAGCTGGTTCCTGGATGGACTGACCCCCGCAGCCAGAGAGAAGAGTCCGGCTCAGCTCCGCTCCCAGGTGTGGCGGCGTCCACGCGGCGCCGGGCGACGTGTTCTGTCAACAACGGCTCAGACGGCCGGTCGCCGATCCTAAATGCGAAGGCCAAACCCCGCCGGGTGGAAAAGAAGGGAAGGCGAAGGAAGGACGTGACCTTCGCCAAGGCTTATCGCAACAACACCTCTGCCGCCACTGAGCTCATCAGGAGGGCAGCAGTCCCACACTGCTGCGCTGACTCGATGAGTGCCTCGCTTTCTTGGGAGAGGGTCCGGTGATCATCTCCTGCCTTGAGACGTAGGCGAGGGTCGGGTCCCAATCTCTGGAGTGGGGGACCTCAACTCAGGTCACGAGAGGAAGGCGTGGGCGAGACAAACACAGCAAGTCACGATCCCAGTAGCGACAAGTGCTTCGCTTTCCTCCCCCGATCCGCCAGACCAAAAAAATAAAGACAACCCCCCTCCACCTACTACCTAAAATCTCCCTCACTCGACACTCGAGCTCAGGCTGTCACTAAGCCCTTTAAAGTAAACAATACCCCAAACCAGGCAAACAGAAACAAAAGTTATGGTAGCGTGCTTTGACATAAAAACACAATCACAAAATCAGGATGACCCTTTCCAAGGATTTGAAACAAACAAAAACACTTTACAAATTTGTACAATCCGATCATGGAGCTCGTTCACGTCTTAGGCTTCGATAATCAGCGGTCCTCTTTTAGCTGTGCCCCTTTTTACCTCGCCTCGAAGGCTTACTACCGTGAAGCGAAATAAACTTTAGAGCTTTGCTAACACAACGCACTGCGGCTCAACAAAACGTGAAAACGGACTCCCGTGAAAAGGACACATTACGTACCGTTACGTAACTTACATAGGACATATCCCTATTAAATTCAAGCGCGTCCTCCATAAGGCAAACTATACCGAGGATAAAACCGCTTTAAAAGAACTCTACCGCCGACACAACGAGCTGAAGCCGAACAACACGCAAAACTCAGACTTCCGAAAAAAGAAAAGCTATTCATACCACTTGCTAAGCCGACTTCAGGAAAAAACATTCAAATTAAGCTTTCCCCTTTTCTGGCGGCCTCTGCCTCGTCCGCTTTCACTGGCGAGAACTTGCGCTCTAACCTACACCCAGTCTGTTCTCGGTGCCACTCTCACCAGAAAAGCCCTGGTCCCCAGACTCGAAAGTTTCCTCAAAGCCACAGTCGGAAAGTTGTGACTTGATTTCCGTATCTGACTTAATCTCCCGCTGAAGAACAAGCTGCAAGGAGAGCACGTACTCATAGGACCCGATTTACTTGGACGAGATTGAGGATTTGTCCAGCAAGGTTCCTGCATTCTGTCGATCATCTTCTCTTCTCGTCGTGGAGGCATGAGACGAATGTGACGGCTTGACTCTCGGCTTCCTTACGCTGCGTGACTCCTCGCAGCCCTCGTTCCTCTCGTCCGAGCGGCTCTGTCCCGTCATTTCCGCATCTAGTGTAGATTTGCTGGTGCCGTCTCCAGGCCCGTTGCTCGTACTTCTGGTCTGGATCGATGGCTCCTTGGGATAGGTGTCCTGGCGTTTGCTTTCTCCCGGTCTCGAAGAGAACTTTCTGGAGTTGCGCCCACTGAGCCTCTTAAAGCGCCGCTGCTTCGAACCTTTTTGCTTTTTTAGCTTTGGCTTCCTAGCGTCACCGCTGTGCTCTTTGCTCCTCCAGCCGCTGTCGGTTGGTGCTTTCTTGGGGTGGTTATCTTCACGATTTCCGTCTCCCAGCCCAGACGACGGCTTTCTCTTTCTGGAGTTGCTCCTCTTCAGCTTCTGGTGACGTTGTTGATTGGATGGGGCCGGGCCGGATTGGAGGGCACCGACCCTGCGCAGCCTTCTCTTCTTGGGTCTCTTTTGAGTGAACGGCCCGCTCATGTCGGCGCCTGAATTGTCGCCATCAGACTTGCCGTGCCATGATCGGGATGACCTCTCGGACCGCCTGCGCTTCGGATCTTCTCGCTTGCCCAGACTTGACTCTTCTTTGTCGCAGCCAAGCCCCTTGCTTTCGCAGCCGCTGTCCGTCAATACTTCCTTGGGATGAATATCCGCGGGATTTTTGTGTCCCAGTCTCGACGACCGCTCCCTTCTGCGAGACTCGCCTTCGCCAGATTTCCAAAAATGCCCTTCATCAGGTATGTCCGCACCAGGACGGAGAACGCTGATCTCGGGCTGCCTCTTCCTCCTATTTCTTTTCCATCTGGACGGACACCCGATGTCGTTCTGCGATGGAGACGAGGTTTTCGAGGGACCCTGCTCCGGATTTTCCTCATCCAGCCTGGTTCTCTCCGCGCTCCCCTTGGATCCCTTTCTCTTGCAGCCGCCGCCGGCTGATGGATCCTTGGGATGGGTGCCTCCGCGCTTCCCCCTTTCCGGCCTGGACGACTTCTGCTTCTGGCTCGACGCGTCGCGCCCCTGTTGACGTTGCTGATCAGAATCGTTCGGAGCAGGACGGAAAACACTGACCCTGCGCTGCTTCCTCTTCTGTTCCTTCTTTCCAGAAGGACGGCTCGAACAGGACGCTTTTTCTGAGCACCCCTGACTCTGGTCTCGCTCGTCCAGCCCCGGCTTGGTCTCGGAGTTCCACGGGGGACGGCCAGGACGACCCACTTCCTGCTCCGCCTCCCCATCCGCTGACTTCTCCACGTTGCTTTCCTCGAGTTGGATAGACTTCCGCGGCGGCATCACCATGCTGGCCTTGTCTTCGTCCCCCAGGAAGTAGACGTCAGATGCTTGAGAGGCCTCTTCTCTTCTTTTGGAGGGATCCCCTCCAACTTCCAGCGCTTCAGGTCTGGAGTCGGCGTTGTGCGGAACGGCGTCGGTAGTCCCGTCGGCACGAAGACCCTGGTCGTCCGTTAAATGGAACTCTTCCTCTTCAACCTTTTCTTTCTGACCCACCGTCTCTGCCGCTACCTGACGCGTTCTAGCTCCGCTTAGTGCAACCGCTCTTTCCCTCCTGGACACAAGGTCTTTTTCTCGTGGCTTCGGATCACCCTCGTACGTGAACCAGCGAGGAAATGTCGCTGCTAGGTACTTCGAGTCTGTGACCTCCACTACTACCGTTCTTCTTTGAGACCGAACTTCCTGCATCAACGTTTCAATCTCGAGCCTTTTCTCCGCCAATTCACGAACCCGCTTCTCGCGTTCACGTTCGCGTTTTTCGTCCCGCTCCCGCTTTTCAGCCTTCGCTTTTTCGTCCCGCTCCTGCTTTTCAGCCTTCGCTTTTTCGTCCCGCTCCTGCTTTTCAGCCTTCGCTCTTTCGTCCCGCTCCCGAATCAGCTCCCAAGCCTCCTGAAGCTCTACGTCGGACACTTCCTTTTCGCGAAGTAGCTCCATGATCGGCTTCCTTCGCTTTGCCTGCCCCACGCTTATACCAAGCTCCTCGCATACCGCCACCAACTCAGGAATGCGTAGCTTACTGACTTCCATGATCCCGAGTGTCGCAATCTTCCTCCCCTATCTAACTCAGTCAGCTTGAACTTCGCGTTTTCTGAGCCGAAAGGGCAGCCTTCTACTCACGTACCTAACACTGAGCAAAAGGTCTGGCAAATCAAGGGAAAATTGCAAAGCACTCACCCGTACCAGGAACCATGAGCAGGCACGTCATCCCACCGCTGCCACCAGTTGTTGCGACCGAGGGGTTCCCCAGGCAGCCTCAGGCAGGGCCAGGCGAGGACAGGAACCGCAGGCCGACTCCAGGCAGGGACATCAGGAGACGGGAGGGTGTCTCGCGATAAACTCTGTTTTAATACATATGTACAGAAGTTTCTTGTTCGTCGGAGAGCACACCTCGCGGCCTCTCGTTTGCTCTTTTTATACAGTCGCTGTTGATTTTCCAGCGGTTGGCAGCCAATGGTGGCCGAACTGCCAACGAACGTCACGTTCAGGCCCCGCCCCCACTCATCCTCTCGAGCGCGCACACACATACACGCACACACTGCAGCGTCGGACGGGCTTCCCAATCCGGCGCCGGGGCATTCTTGACCTCGATAAGCCGCGCCAGGAGTTGGTGACGAAGGGTCCGCTGTCAGCTCGTGAGACGTTGACCGTGATGGAGATGATCCCCTCATTATGCGGCGTCGTGGCTCGGGAAAGGTTTAGCGGGATAATCCGCAAGTGGCGCCGGACGAAAACTTGAGCCGAACGTACTCGGCCGGAAGTCCCGCCGCCGGCGTCGTCCCCCGGAATCCTCTCCCGGTAGGGCAGCTGGTTCCTGGATGGACTGACCCCCGCAGCCAGAGAGAAGAGTCCGGCTCAGCTCCGCTCCCAGGTGTGGCGGCGTCCACGCGGCGCCGGGCGACGTGTTCTGTCAACAACGGCTCAGACGGCCGGTCGCCGATCCTAAATGCGAAGGCCAAACCCCGCCGGGTGGAAAAGAAGGGAAGGCGAAGGAAGAACGTGACCTTCGCCAAGGCCTATCGCAACAGTAGCGAGACTCGGGCCGTGAAAGCCCGGAACGGCTAGTCTATGAAGCGCTCATGTTTAAGGACGATCCTCAGGCCTGGACCATGACAGCCCGGAACGGCTAGTCTATGAAGCACTCACGTTTAAGGACGATCCTCAGGCCTGGACCATGGGAGCCCGGAACGGCTAGTCTATGAAGCACTCACGTTTAAGGACGATCCTCAGGCCTGGACCATGACAGCCCGGAACGGCTAGTCTATGAAGCACTCACGTTTAAGGGCGATCCTCAGGCCTGGACCATGACAGCCCGGAACGGCTAGTCTATGAAGCACTCACGTTTAAGGACGATCCTCAGGCCTGGACCATGACAGCCCGGAACGGCTAGTCTATGAAGCACTCACGTTTAAGGACGATCCTCAGGCCTGGACCATGACAGCCCGGAACGGCTAGTCTATGAAGCACTCACGTTTAAGGGCGATCCTCAGGCCTGGACCATGACAGCCCGGAACGGCTAGTCTATGAAGCACTCACGTTTAAGGACGATCCTCAGGCCTGGACCATGGGAGCCCGGAACGGCTAGTCTATGAAGCACTCACGTTTAAGGACGATCCTCAGGCCTGGACCATGACAGCCCGGAACGGCTAGTCTATGAAGCACTCACGTTTAAGGGCGATCCTCAGGCCTGGACCATGACAGCCCGGAACGGCTAGTCTATGAAGCACTCACGTTTAAGGACGATCCTCAGGCCTGGACCATGACAGCCCGGAACGGCTAGTCTATGAAGCACTCACGTTTAAGGGCGATCCTCAGGCCTGGACCATGACAGCCCGGAACGGCTAGTCTATGAAGCACTCACGTTTAAGGACGATCCTCAGGTCTGGACCATGACAGCCCGGAACGGCTAGTCTATGAAGCACTCACGTTTAAGGACGATCCTCAGGCCTGGACCATGGGAGCCCGGAACGGCTAGTCTATGAAGCACTCACGTTTAAGGACGATCCTCAGGCCTGGACCATGACAGCCCGGAACGGCTAGTCTATGAAGCACTCACGTTTAAGGACGATCCTCAGGCCTGGACCATGACAGCCCGGAACGGCTAGTCTATGAAGCACTCACGTTTAAGGACGATCCTCAGGCCTGGACCATGACAGCCCGGAACGGCTAGTCTATGAAGCACTCACGTTTAAGGACGATCCTCAGGCCTGGACCATGACAGCCCGGAACGGCTAGTCTATGAAGCACTCACGTTTAAGGACGATCCTCAGGCCTGGACCATGACAGCCCGGAACGGCTAGTCTATGAAGCACTCACGTTTAAGGACGATCCTCAGGCCTGGACCATGACAGCCCGGAACGGCTAGTCTATGAAGCACTCACGTTTAAGGACGATCCTCAGGCCTGGACCATGAGAGCCCGGAACGGCTAGTCTATGAAGCACTCACGTTTAAGGACGATCCTCGGGCCTGGACCATGACAGCCCGGAACGGCTAGTCTATGAAGCACTCACGTTTAAGTACGATCCTCAGGCCTGGACACGGACTCCGACTGCGAGCACTGAACAACAGGCGACGACCAGGGTCGGTGGTCCCGGAGCTCTCGAGGACGGGCAACCGGGAAGTATACACGAACTCACCTCTGTTACGTCACGGCGCGGTGGTGGCGCTTCGGTCGCACTTCCGGTCTGGGACTGTGGGCAGAAGTCCCCATGCCAGACGTGTATTCCTGCGTTGTTCTGAAAGGAACCAGACAAAAGCCTGCCTTCTCGTCAAAACGCCGCGACTGGGGCCGTACCAAAAGTGTCGAGAAAGGTTTGAAGGTCAGTTTTCACGTGCTCGGTTCGTCCGAGAATCTGGATATGTGCCGTGAAAAGGAGAAAGCAGACGCCGTCGGACAACGATTGCTTGGGCGGGAAGCACTTTGGGTTGAATTCACGGATACTTATGGTCATCAGATTTATTTGTTTTGTTCCAACATGAACGCCAGAAGACCGTCAAGTTGTGCGGACCACCTGCGGACTACGTCTAGTGCGCCTTCAAGGTCAAACGGCCGCCTGATCGTTTGAACTTTCGTCTGCTCTTTTAAACGTTTCTGCTTGTCGTCTGCTCTCTTAGACGACGCCGGCTCGTAGGCCAATTGTTGGCCCGGTGCTTGCGATAAGAAGTAAGTCCAGGCCTCAAAAGAGTTACATTTGAAGGTTGGTAAGCAGGCTCAATAAAACAGTAGATACAAGGAGATGTTGATCATTGTTACCAGTAACCATCACCGACTTGTTAGGCCTAATTCACTTGGTCCGATCCTGCTTGCGATGTTTAGTATCAACGTCAACTATCTCAGCTACGGTTCACGTTTTTGCAGCCCGAGCGGCGTCGCGACTGAAAATTGCGAGCGAAATCTCATCATGCGAATCAGGCTTTAGCGTCCATTCTTCGGCGTCCACGCGGAATGAATCGCCGCATGCCACATTATTCACGCGAAGTTTTGCGGTGTAACGAGCCTCGGTAATTTCGCTGACGCCGCTCAAGTAGTCAGACATCGCCAGGAAGACGTAGAATCAACAATTCGAGCGTGAAAAAGGGCAGGGGGACTCACACGTACGCCGACAACATCGCGTTCCAATGGTTTGTTTATGGGCGACGGTGAGCTTCTTGCCCACACCCCCATCGCGCATGCGCGGCGCCGGTGGCTCCGGTTTGTTTGTAAACATGAGTTGGTGTATAGTAAACCGTTCGCAGTCTTCTTGTTGTTGTGTCGTGTCGCTCCTTAGGAGACGAGCGAAGGACAGACCGATCGGGCGGCGATTATTATAGAGGGAACTCACAGTAGACGCAGTAAGGCTCTAGAACATTTTATTTTCAAGCGCATCATAACTTTTCTAGAATCTACAACGTTTCTAATGAATGAACAACATGGGCTCCGTAGAGGTTGCTTGAATGTGACACAACTTCTGCACGCGGTCCATAATTTTGCTAGAGTATTTGATAATGATGGTTGAATCGATGTTGTTTTCTTATATTTCGCAAAGGCGCTGTTCAACAGGACTCCTAATCGCAAAGTTATTTGTATAATCTGAAGCAGGTAGTACTAGATAATGAACGCCTCCTGAAATAATTAGACTCTTATCTTACCAACCGTATACAGTTCGTTTTTGTGGGCAAAGCAGAATTCATTGAATTATCCATTTTGTCTGGGAGTACCCCAGGCCCGGTACTCGGACTATTGCATTTTTTATTATTGTTTTATCTATGGTCTGATAGTAAGTAAACCTGCGATACAGTGTAGAGTTTTCGCAGATGACTGTACACGGTCCTCCTAGATATCTTGCGTTTCTGATCAAACTTGTTCAGATGAGAGCCTTCAAAGTAACTTTTTGTGGTGTCAAAACTGGCAAATAGATTTAAACGTTAAGAACTGCATTCAAATGACAGTGACGCTGAAGAAAAACCGTTTTTTTTACCTACACTATCAGCTTCAATGCCTTCAGCACTAGTCAATAAATACAAAAAGCTTCCTTGTTACAATTACCTCTAACTTAAGCTGGAGTTTCCACATTGGGCAGGTTATTGCCAAAGCCTCTAGAAAGCTGTGGTCGCTGCGAAGGATATGATACACTCCACGGCCGAAACGAAATTAACGGCATATAAATATTTAATCTGTCCGTTACTAGAATATGCTGAGATTTCATGAAACCCTCATTCGCCTTCATATATAGACCAGTTGGAGGGGGTTTAAAAACACCTCTTGGGTTAATTTATAATTTATATGGCAAAGAGCCAAATATCTTAACGTTGTACGCTGCATCTGGAGTGCTTAAGTTGTCATGTCGCATGGAACTACAAAGCGCTTCAAATCCTTACATAGAAAAATGCACAAAAAAAACCTGTTCAAAGTTTGATGTCTATCTTTAGTATAACTTGTCTCACGTTATTATAAGAAAAAAGCATGACAATTGATGTCTATCTTTTAACCTGATATGTGACACAAGAAATAAGCATGGGAAACTGATTCGTGAGTTTTGTTGTAGGAAAGATGTTCTAACATATTAATTTTTTTTTTTCGCGTAGCGTTGGTGAGTGGGACGAGTGGCCCCTCAGTGAGACAGGTTTTGTCACTTTTCTAAATTTTTTTGTGCAGTTGGTGAACTTTTCTTCGATAAAATGGAATCCAAGGACTAAACTGCTTACTGCTCTCACTTAATGTTTATGTGTATTTATTGGCTTCGATGCCTCTTTTATTGATTTGCATACACCATGCCTTAGCCTTCAAATGTTGGCCTGCAGTTTTTTTTTTTTTTTAATAAGTAAATAAACAAAATAATAAGATTCTCGTTAACTGAATTTGCCTTTCAGAACCTAGACATATCATATATAGGCTAGCTGTGACTTTTCCGGGGTTGATTTGGAAGAGAAATCGGCGGATGTTTTTCGGTGTTTAGTTATTGTACAAAAAACGGCGTATTTCGGTGACCTCCTTCGTACGAACACTAAAACGGTAATTATCGACGAAACAAATCTCACCAAAAAAACTAAGACTTGACATCTAAGAATGAAAGGGTTTGAGTCCCAACTAGAAAAAACATTTCAAGAAAAGTTTTTTTTTTTTTTTTAGTTAATATGGTACTATTGAAAGAAAGGGGTGTCTAAAGAAGCTTCTGGGTTTTCACCGGTTTTGTTTTAGCCACCAACAAACTTTCATTGGTCCGTTTTTTTGTGTGTGTTTTTTTTTTTTAGAACCGGAAAATCTACGGGCCAATCATTATTACGTTCGTTGGGCATATTACGCCCTGCACGCATGACTAGGTACACAACAAATGCATGCCATCTGCTTCGTTTGTTGCAAACGAACCAACAGATACAAAATTGTGCAGGATTCTCTGAAAATCTCTATCGCACTTTCAAAAAATAAAAGCGGGTGTCTTGACCAAGAGTGTGCTCAAGTTTCTCGGTATACTTTCCGAGGAAACAATGCGCCCACCGGTGGCTGTCAACGCCGACGGGTGCAACACGCCCCTCGCCGGCTCACCGGTTTGCCTGGAACAAATTCCGAACGGCGTATAGTGGGCGTTGAGCCCTGGCTTCGTGTCGTCGTCGTCGTCGGCTCAGCCGCTCATATTCTTCCCTTCGACTTTTGTCCGCGCCGCTATAGTTCCGTGTCAGGCGACGTAAGCGCGCCATCGCGCTCGGCCGAGCGCGTCCTCATTCAAATGCAAACGGGAAGGCGAACACGCCGATTTGCATGCAAAGTGAAAACGTGGTTCGAACGAAACCCGCTGCCGCGTCTTTGGCCCCGACCGGCCGTTGGACGCCGTCTTCGAGGTTGTCAACGAGGAGGAACGAAGCCTCCCTTTTGTCCGAGTCGGACTCGAGCACCATTCGACAAAAAGCTCGCTGGAGGCCGCTTCAGCCGTGGACGGCTTTCACCGGGCTCCCTGTAGATACCGGAAAGGCATTGTGACGATTGCACATGGGCGAATTGGGCATTCGGCGAGTGAAAGACCTCCACCTAGTGGAAAAAAATGCGAAACAGCTCTGATCGATAAAGGGCACGGAAATGGACAGCCTATCACACTGCTTGAGGCTGTCAGCAAGCTTCTCACACAGATAACACGTTCGAGCCGCGGTCATATTGTCAATGCATCATACGAGAGGCAGTCTGGAAACAATGTCAGAGGCGCGTACAATAGGCTAGGTGGCGGATGCTACCGCCCGTTACAGAGAGTAGAGCCGTTAACGTCCTAGATCCTCTCAAGCTTACGCACGAGGTACCTGTGGACCACGTCATACAGTTTTTAGATATCAGGCTCACACTTTCGGAGCAACATGTGTGTTGGAAATACCAACCAAGAGCAAATAAGCCCCTCTTGCCTTTTAATTCATCCCATTCAAAACTTGTCAAGAGAGGAATTGTAAATTTGTGCTTTGTGAATGCCATCAGAAGGTCGTGTCATCATGCGATGCCTTCAGGTCTGAAGGAGCAGTCAGAACGCTTGGTGGCTGTCGGTTTCCCGGGAACGCTCCTGGTGTCGGTTGCAGAAAAGGTTTTAAAGAAGCTACGAGTAGTAGCGAGTCCAGACCAGGATGTGGCCCAAAAGAAACAAAGAGTGGCGGTTGTGCCTTACATGCACAAAACGGCACACAATCTCAAAAGGATAGCAAACCGCCTAAACGCTCGGGTGGTTTTTTCTGCACCCGAAAAACTTGCCAAGTTGTGCAAAATGACGGACCCTTACCGCAAACCACCGGTTGGCTGCGTGAAGAAGCATCGCAGCCCATTTGTAGATTGCGCAGAAGGCGTCGTTTATGAGATCCCGCTGACGTGCGGTAAAAAGTACGTTGGACAGACGGGAAGATGTCTAAATGACAGATTGCGCGAGCACAACCTAAAAGTGAGCGGACAGCGTGACGGTCATTTGTCCATGCACTGCCATGACTGTGGGTGCAAACCTGAATTTAATTTGTGCACTGTCATTAGAAAACATAGAGATAAGACGGTAAGGGAAATTATAGAGGCGGACCTGATAAGAAACTACGGGGATCGATGTGTCAGCGTGGCGTCGATCGATTTGGCAGACAAAGAGATACAGTTCTTGCGATCAGTGGCGTGGCTTGGGATTGGTTGAATGGCGCGATGATGCAGAGTATTTATACCTTTGATTTTCTGACGATTAAACCAGTTGAAGTTAGCACATTGTGTTGTCTCGTTCCTACCCTTCGTCCCTGTCGTGAAGCGCTATTATGTTCTCCACGTTAACGTCCGTCTATCCATCCATCCATTCTTGTAGGACGATAGACTGTCACATTGGTCATACAAAAATTGCCTACAGACAGCTTCGAAGCATACAGATGTATAAAGTAAGCATGCTACGAACATGAAGCTAGCATGCTACGTCACCGCAACGCCCACGCAAAAGAAGCGGACAAACTTAGCCTCCACATACACTCTACCCGTTGGGTGGACCGGCTGTTACGTGTTTAAAAACAACCCACGCGCGGAAACCCGCCAGCATATACATATATATATATATATACACGTTTCAAAGTAGGGCCTCCCGACGCCGCCATCTTGATGCAGACGTCCCTAGATCGTCTGATACTTGCAACCGGACCGACGGACGCAAAAATTGTGTCTGTCGGTCGGGCGTTTCACGGCGAGTTCTACCTTGGCACGCGGAGACGCCAAGGTGTGCCGCTTTGCGGCGTCTCTCCTGGAACTTCAGCGTGTTTGCCGCTTGGGGTGGGGTAGGAAATCCACAGGTAATGATATCACGTGCAGGCCTTATTCTCTTCTGGGTACTATTGGTAAAAGTTGCTTTTGAAAGCGCTTGCAAACACACGCGCATTGTTAAATTATTATTTTTTTACGGTGGGTTTTATAACTTTGTCAAGGAACAACAAGTGCGGGGGTATATGCGTCGCTACATCGTGTAAATCCTCCAACACTGGCAATGATGCGCAAAAATAAATAATAAAAATAACGAGGAATCTGGGAGGCAACGGGTTTGAGGGAAAAGAAGATTTTGTGGGGAGATTTTTTTTTTTTTTTTCGCACGATGGAACGATCTCCTTTCTCAAAAATGGGCCCGCGATTGTTCTTTTTTTGTTTGTTTATTTTCGTCGGGAATCCTGGATTACCGAACAGCAGCGTCCGTTGAAGTGCGGCGCGCTCTCCTAATCCAGGCGATAAACGCGCGAAGCATTATACGCGCTCGTTTGGAATATTCAAATTCGCGACGTTCCGCGTTCGCTCGGAGCTGCGAACCGCGCGCTGTGGACTTAACGAATGATGCCTGCATGCGAACACACGTTAGAAGCCATTTGGGGCTTAGTGAGATCATTGTTCGGTGGGAATAGCACCAAAAAAAAAAAGGGGGGGGGGGGGGGAGGGGGGCATACAGACGTCTCATTTGCGCCAATGAAACAGAAGAACAAGAAGATAGTTTCGTGCTCCATATCATAGCAAAGTAAAAAAAAAAAAAATCACGCGCGACACAGTGTGCACTACGGCTGGGGACTTGAACGATTAACCTACCGATGAATCGATTAATGTTAAGCGGTTCAACATTGACAAAGAACAAAAAAGTTCGAATTTAACGCTTTCATCACGCCAACGTGGACGAGAGCACTTGTTAAAAAGGAAACACTTTAGGTGAAATTTCCACCTAAAGTAAATTGTAAGGGCGAGATTTGTAGCTCCAAACGAATGGAAAATGATATGCGTGTTCTAGCCACTTCACCGCCCCGCGAGTCTCTGTTTAGCGCAGCAGTGTCTGTTGTGAACAACAAAAGGAGTTCGTATTGCCAGAGAGTATCAACGATGAATGTATTGTGACTGTTCTCAACTACACATTAAGGGGGATTTAAAATCTGAAATTCGACACTGCGCCGTTTATCACGTATTCATCGGAGGCAAAACAAAATTATTTTTTACTTTTCTTTTTAAAAACTATTATGCACGGGATTGAAGGAAACCGATCTATCGATTAATTCATCGATTAAAGGGTGGCGATTAATCGGGTTAAAGTTTTTAATCGACACCAAGCCCTAGAGTACGCGCTAATTCCCGAAATAGAGCCTTTTTTTTTCAAGAACCCACTAAGTAACATAGGGGGGTTGCCATTTCTCGGGCACGAAGCATATGATAGAATCCGAGTCACTATCTAACGCTGACGCATGCTCAGAGCAATTTCTGTACAAACAACGGCGTACTCCGATAATTAGGGGAGCAGCCACCAGATGGCGCGCAGTTTTGTAAAGAGTCTAAATACTGTGAGCATAAAGAGTCGAAAACAGCCTGGTTTATAACGGACACTCTGCAGAGTGTGCAAGTTCGTCTGCTTCCTGCACGGGGGTTGTGATGACGTCAGAACGCCGGGCTCTTATTGGCCGATGGAAACGAAATAGGGGGTAGACCTCAAGGCATCTAGCATTGAGGCCTACCCATTAGCGTTCCAATCAAAGCCAGACTGAGCTCGGCGTCATTCTGACGTCTAAAATCGTTCTACGCAAGAAGCAGACGACTGGCTCTCCAAATAGATGCCATTCTCGGGCAGGCTCTGCGGAGCGTAAGTCCGTCTGCTTCTTTTGCAGGGGTTGTAGTGACCGCAGAACGCCGATCTCTGATTGGCTCTGATTCAAGGATAGTGGGTAGACCTCAAAGCAGCTTGCTTTGAGGTCTACCCACTATCCTTCAATCAGAGCCAATCAGTGATCGGCGTCTCTCTGACGTCACCACAACTCCTGAAAAAGAAGCAGACGAACTTGCGCTAAGCATAGCTTCCGACTGTCGAAATGCGTATGTACAGTGTACTCAACTGTTAAACATAACGCGGGAGCGGTGGCCGGAGAGACTGCATGCGCCATCTACCGGCTGACTCTGCAAGCTTATGCCGCTGTTGTTTTCTGGAGTTAACACTCCCATCTCCGAAACAATGACCGATGCGTGACTCGGCGATAAAAAAAATCGCTTTTTGATTGTTTTTGCTGTTGTTTAAAGAAGGTGGCCTTTATTTGAGAGACTGCAAGATCACCGAGATATGGTAGCCCGGCATGGTAAATGCGTAGATGTGACTAAACAGACTGAAAAAAAAAACAAGTAAAATTTAAAGCGTGGGTGATAAACGAACGAGGAGGTCGTGCGATAGTTGTATCGGCGACTGGCGACAATCCCAAGAAGAGCCGCCTTATTTTCTGCCGCTTCAGTGATTTAATCGCTAGACAGCTCTGCTATCAGTTTCGGCCACCGCTCCCGCGTTATGTTTAACAGTTGAGCACACTGTACAACTGCACAACGTGTTTAGCGTTTGATCCAAAAGAGCTGAAAAGGGTATCGAGAAAGGAATGAGCACCAATAGTAGCGATTCCTCACGACGAGTGCGTGTACCACGGAACATAATGAATTGTCAAAAGTCGCTGCCACACTGTTTTTACATCATACAAAAGACAGTCTAGGTGGCGCAAGCTACCTCCCTTTACAAAGGTAACAGCCATTAACATCCATCCATACAATCTGCAGTCGCTGCCCGATTCGTTTTCCTTCCTCGTATGGCGGTCACATTGGTCATGCAAGAACTGCCAGCGGACATGTTTCCGGCGTTCCACGTTCTAACGCCTTTGACGAGTGCAGTTTGGTCTATCCGCTATAACCATACCAACCTTAGCTCGTCGTCCGACCGTGGGGAGCAGATTCGACGCGACTGCGGCGTCATCTTTCGCCCGGGACTCGGGTCGTCGCTGATTGGACGCGAGTTCCGACCGAACGCCTGACGTCCCAGTCTTTTCCAGTCTGCGCCATACTGTCGTCTCTTTGAGTGACGCAGGCAAATTCGGCAATTACAGTCTAAAAAATGCCTGCAGGTCTACTTAAGGCCGGTTCAGACACTTGCGTTTGAGTGCGTTTGACTGCGTTGCGTCGAGAACCGAACGCGAGTCACCGGCATATCTGTGCTTCATATGAAGCGCGGAATCCAATTCAAGGAATCATGTTGGCACGCGATATAAGCAGCGAGGATGTCTTGGTGTTTCGCCGCCACAACGCATTCAAACGCATGCAGTCAAACACAACTGCCTGAACCAGGCTTTACCCGCAGAACACTCAAAGAGCCAATCTCTGTGATTTAGGAAATCAGCGCAGCGAATGATGAGGCGGAACATTCGTTTAGAGCTAAAAACGAAGTCTAGGCTGTGGCGTTACGCAATGCAAAGCGTCACACTTGCGTTGCGTAATGACGCAGCGCAGACTTAATTTTGAGGTCTAAAGAGATGTTCCGTCTCAACATTCGCCGAGCTGATTTCCTAGATCGCAGAGATTGACTCTTTGAGTGTTTTGAGGGTAAGTAGACGCGCAGGTATTTCTCCCTCAGTTTCTCGGCATATAAAAACGAACGCGTTTTCTGCACGTAGGCTGAAAACCCAAAATATGTGCAGAACTGTTTTTTTTTTTTTTTGTAACGAGGAAAACGTTTGCGCATACTGAATGAGTGCATGCGGCTGAACGCAACGGGCTTAACACTTTCAATCGGGCGTTGAAGAGGCGTTGGTCGATACGATCACCGACGAGCGAATCGCGACTCAAGACGCGTGAACGCAAAACACGCCCCAAATTTATTAAGCTGTCAGAGTCTGTATAGTGCAATGCCTGACATAAGTCTATAGCCAGGCTACTTCCCGTCATCCCTCCGCTCGATAGACACATGTAAGCGGTGAATTAATAGTTGATCCGATGAGAAAGACTCTCAATTCACCAACCGATGAATCCGATTCGTCACTCCACATAAAAGTAGCTTGATTGGCGTGAGTGCACGACCAAAGGCTCTGTTATGCTCCGACGTGGAGCGCAGCGTAGCGCAGCGTAGCGCAGCGTAGCGCAGCGTAACGCAGCGTATCGCAGCGTAGCACAGCGTTGCGCAGAACGCGTTGCGCAGAAAGCAGGAACTCGATATCGGAGACCAATGAGCATTTGTGTGCGCTGCGCTATGCCGCGATTGCTACGCTCGACGTCCGAGTAGAACAGAACCTCGAATATCGAGAATATTGAGTCCGGCGATTAGCTTCGAAAGCACACTCAATGACGTCCTGGATTAGCTTTTGATGAGTGAGCAGTGCGCCCGCTACCACCAGAAATAAATATACGAACAATAAAGGGAATTTAGAAAGGAGAGAGCAGGTAGGACAAAGGAACAACCCAAAAGGAAAAAAAAAAAACGAAAAAAATATCGACAGCGATCGAACGTAAGCTAATAGTACTTAGGAGTGATGGATCACCGACGTTAGAACGCGGGAAATCAAGCGACCGGTCACCTTTACTTATTTTACCTCCCGTTTTTTTTTTTTCGTTGACTTTATTTGAGGATCATCCCGCAACATGAGTTTTGTCTAACCTCTGATCGCTGCTTTTTTTTTTTCTTTTTTTGCTGGCTTTGGGGTATACGCATGGAGTGTGCTTTGCTAGTGTCACCACTGTCGGCGAAATTGGGACGAACGAGGAACGACATGTAAAGCGACGATAAATAGACAAACACTTTTTTGAGTGATGACGACCGAGAAAACGTGCGTGCGGTTGCAAGTACGACTTATTTTTTCCTCTTTTTTTTTCCGCGTGGCTAGATTGTGTCGTGGTGTATCTCGCAGTACGCGCGTGTGACGGATGAGGTAGAGTCACCTTCGCTTAGGCCATCGATTTGAGCTGGAGACGCTCCCAAAGCAGCTACATGAAAGTGTCGCCTTCAGTTACACACGTCGATATGGCGGGTCTGCCGCAGGCCCCTCTCGAGAAAGTCGTCCAGTTACGCGACGTCGGGAAACGATCGTTTCCGACGGGATGAAAGAGCTTGTCTCTGAGAGTCGACGACAGCTTCAAAAACGAGGGTAGTAGCGAGCGTCGAGCACCTCTCCATCGCTGCGTAGCCCATGATCCTCCGGGGTTCTCCGACAAGAGCGTCGTGGAACGAATCACGAAGCAAGAAGCGTCCACACCCGTGCGTTTCCCAATCTCAGGGTGTCTATAGCCTTTAAGGTATCGATTTAACAACTTAATACGTCAAATAATTTTTTTTTGAGGGGGGGGGGGGGGTCATATTTGCTTTTAAGATCCACACAAAAGAAGAAAAAAAGAAATTTGGCAGTGACCTTTACCTTTGAAGTCCGATAAATCGTGAATGAAATGCATTATAGGGAATCGGGTAGGGAATTGGTGTGTCACGGGGCGTATATTTTTTCCCGCTAAATTTAGCGGGGAAACTGAATGGTTGTAGAGGTCACGTGATTTCTGGTCACGTAACGTCGATTTTCCCCCGCTACATTTAGCGGGGAAACTGAATTGGTGTGAGGGTCGCCAGACGTGAATTTTCGTCCGCTAAGTTTAGCGGGTAACTGAATTCGGTGTAGAGGTCACGTGACGTGTATTTTCCCGCTAAATATAGGGGGAAAACTGAATTGATGTTTTTGGCCCAAGACGTGAATTTTTCCGCTATATTTAGCGGGGAAACTGAGTTGACGTATAGGTCGCGTGCCGTCGATTTCTCCATGGTGTATTCGCAACTCCAGCCCGCCGCTCGCCCTCTCGCGGACGAACGAAGAACGAGAAAAGAGGGGACAGCGACGGAGACGGTGGAGGGACTGCCGGCCTCGGGCGCTGTTGTTTCGGACGGCGTGCTTTTGGCATCGTGCAGTTTCCACGAAAAAGCGACTGCGGTAAGATAGGAATTGTTGTGGTCCGCTTCGTATACCAACCTTGAACAAAGGGACTGTGATGTCTCATTTCATTGGAAACTTCGTAGATCGTACGCTGTGGATTTCGGATCTTGCGGTCGCCAGCATAGAGTTATTATAATGTACGCTAGAGGTTGAACTGGCGCTAGTGTCTATGCGACTTCCGTGACGCAAATTGAAGCAGACAGCAACCAGTCTACTTTTGCGGTGCTCCTGTGCATTCCTATGGGAAAACGCACGTGCATTTTGTCTCTTCGCCGGAAAATAACATGGAACACTTTGGTTATTTCGGTCGTACCGAATAGTATCTGTTTTAATTAACATTGTAAAAGTGTAATTGCTTTAGTTAGCGCATTTTTCTTCATCAGTGAGATATGTTTAACTTCGCTGCATTTCAGTCCCAAACGTGTTTTCCGCAGCAGGTGTGTAAAAACAAGCGACGGTTCAAAGCAAAATTACGATCGAAACGAATATAGAGTGTGTTCGAAGCTTGCCAGCATTCAGGTGACGCTTACATATTGATAATATGCCAGTCCTGTCACTATAGGAAAATGACCCCGTCGTGCATGAGTGGATAAAAACATTCTAAACGTTAAGAATAAAGTTCATGGGCTCTGAAAGGTGTCTCTTCGTATTGTTTTCTCTACAGGGCAGCTTTTATCGGGCACTTGTTCTCAAAGGTTTCGATCGTGCGGGTGATATTTTGAACTTAGAACAAGCATCTTCGCACAGAGCATAATAAAGCGGTACTTACTTACTTAAAGTCGGAATAGATTACGTGGCCTTCAATTTATTTTGATCGTACATGCACGGGTAGTTACTGATTCGGTGTTACTGCGTAGTTCTTGCCGTCTCCCTTCATTTCCAGATATTCTTCGTTCGTTTGGCACGTATATTCCTCATGCTGAAAAGCGCCGACGTCGTGTGCGCGCTGACAATGTCCGGCAGTGCACATAAATACACGTACGAAGCCGTTTCAGCACCGTTTTTAATGCGACGACTTTCAAAGGAAAACGCCGTAACTGACAAATTATTTCGTCGGCCTGACTGAGAAATGTTCGAAGCTACCTAGTGCGTACGATTTATTCGGGATATTTGCTTTTATGATCGAACGCAGGGAGCAAATGCACTCACTTTTTCCAATAGAAATGCATTACCGGAAGTCAATTTTCGACTGGTGCTGTCTGCACTCTTAATCTGGGGCCGTCAAACGTCACGGCCATAGCCGTGACGTTGAAAGTTTTCAGGACTTAGCCGCGAACTGATCCGGCCCCGTCAAAATAGCCGTGTACAACGTCACGGCTGCAGTTGGCCCTTCCCCTCTTTGATGGTGCGAATGGCTATATAGGTGGATCCGTAGGCGGCCCTGTAATTTTTGGCGGCCCGTTTGCGCAGGGCCGGCAAAAACGGGCCGGCTATGCGCATAATAGCGGGAAAAAACACTCTGCTCTCCGCTAGATGGCGGCAGTAGAGGCCGCCTAGTGTTCTCCGCGGACGCAGCCAGCGTGCAAGGACGATGTATTTCGAACGTACGAAGTACGAATCTAATCGGAAGCATCTGCGGGTGACATTTGTTTTCTTATCATGGTGACGTAAGCCTATGTTAGAGAATGTGCCGAAGCCGCGGGACAGTGAGTTAGTTCTTTAGGATGGCTCACGTCGAAAGATACCAAAGGAATTTGACGCGGGCGGTGTAACCATGAGGAAACATGTGAATGCGATGGGTTCACACGGCCCGCTGATCTGGCGGCACGACCAGCACGACCACCCCTACTGAGCCAACTTGGCTGGTGCCGTTACTGCGGGCACAGTCCTCTTCAACATAACCGACTGGGTAATTATGTAGCTAACTGGCGAATAACGAATTAGAGTCCATTGCTGAAAGAGTTCCTAACTAGTAACTTGTGTTCTCGCCAACAGAGAATCTTTTGTATTCTAAAGAGCACGTTTGGAATCGCCTCTTTTTATATTATTCAGATACCGGCTGGCGTAGCTGGTGGAAAGCGGAAAACAGGTTTACTTCGTTTCACCTTAGCATGGACTTACCATAACGGCTACAAGCGCGGACTCTTCGCGTTTGACGCCGGCTCGGCTGTGCACAAGCACTCGTGGTGGGTGACAATTTTTAAAGTTATCGGGTCACAGTCGCAGCCCTTACGGTTTGCCTATGGTAAGGTGAGGCAAAGAAAGCTAGCCGGCTTTGCCTCGACGGTGGCCACCCGCATTTTACAGCGGCAAGGTGTAAATAGTTTATAGGGGTGTACTTTTCTTTTGCCGAAGTGTCCGCCGTTAGAGCACGGCGTATACGGCGCACTCATCAGCTTGCCCGTCCGAGGTATATAGTCGTGCGTCTTGGCCGGCGTCGACAATCGCGTTGAGCAAAGGAGGACGGCCACACAAGGAACATTTATACTAAAATTGATAATGAATGAAAGATCTAGAATACTCTAAGTTTGCCCTTGTGCGTCCACCCATTGCTCACGCGGCCGTCGACGTCGGCCGAAACGTTCTTTTTGTGTGAATGAGTTTATAAGCTTTCATTAGGGTAACTGAATTTAAGAAATGCATTGTATTAAACAATATTTTTGAAAATAAAATGTCAAACTATTTGTTCTACAATATTTTACGCAGTTTAGCAAGGTCTTTACCTTGACCTGACCATACTTTTAAATTTAGTAATTACAGAAAGTTAATTGTTCAAAATTTTTTGACACCAGAATTATTTGAGCATCAAACTTTATAAATTTTCATATTAAACTAAATTAGCTTTTTATGTGCAACGTGTAGTTTTTGAGCAACGATTTAGCCAGCGTTTTATGACGCAGCCTGTATGATTCAGCCATGGACCTGTAGATCCTGGCCAGTGGACAACCTCAGCTCCCCTGCCTGCAGGTGGCGTCAAGATTTACTGTTGTGTTCCCACTCTTCAAACTGTCATCAAAGCTATAGCGTCTATCCATATGACGTCAGACTGCTTTTTAATGTCGAGTAACTACAAACAAGCATAGCAGCCGAAAGCAAAGCGGTTATATTATTGGCAAATTTCTTTTGCTTTTTTTTTCCGTAGAGCATATGAATAAACGTTATGTTAGCGGTCATGTTTGTGGCCGATGACTCAGCATCTGAATAGACTCTAACGTCCAGCAAGCTACCTTTGAAAAAAAAAAAGCTGTTTGTTAAATTTTAGAACATAATTAATATACCAAGACATGTTCCCTCTCCCTTATTCTCTTATAATAAAATGCTGAAAATCTTAATCGCAGCAGCATCGTGCCTTGACGACAGAGGCAACTGAACTGGCCTTCGGACGTTCCGCGGAGACCCGTCTTGTGGCACGAAGCTCCGGCTGACTGCAACACTTATGGCTCGGAGAGCGCACCTTCAACTGCGGCAAGTCCTAGTTCACCATATGTGTCAAGTGAAAGCAACGACCATGCTTCCACCAATGTTTCAGCAAGTGACACAAGTTTTCATCTATGTTTCTATTTAATTGTTTGAATTTGGTATTTATTAGAACAAAGCACCACCTGTATCTTCAGCTGTGCATCTAATTTAAACAAATAAATGGATTGTTTACCTGCCGGACCGACTGTTCTTTTAAACGTTTAGAAACCATCGGCCTTGCTCTTGAGACAATTCCTGTATATTTACTTTCCCCTAGAGCACTCGGGAAGTCAATCTCTAAAGTATACAAGTTGAGCTTAGCAATACTTTTCCAATATATTTTGCGACTCAAAAATAAAGTTGCGACGTGACCAGACTTGTACCGTACGCATTACAAGTAATCAAATTACTTGTAATCGATTACTTTTGGGAGTACTTTTGTAATCAGTTGATTACTTTTATTAGGCAGTAATCACAAGAGTAATCTGATTACTTTTCGAAGTAATAAAATTACTTGTAATCATTACAATTTGTCCACGGGACCCCCCCCCTCCGGTACACGCTTTTTTTTTATCAATTGACAAAAATAAAATTTGCTTTTTTTTTCGATCGGAAAAAAAGAAAGATTTTTGCGGAGCTGTTGGAAACAAGGAAAGTCTCTTGCTATGTACAGTATCTGTGAAATGTCAGTTTTTTTTTTTTTTCGAGTTGGGATTGGGAGTGTGAAGCCCCAGGGAAGCCGCAGTGCGTGACAAAGGCCATTCAGGGCGAAGTTTGAGGAAGCAGAATGTAGCTTTGTGAGTGCTTCGTTCAAACTAGCCCCCTCACGCACACACACACAGAAATAAAAAAAAAATCCTGCTTAGGGTACCTACTCGCAGCCCGTAGGAGAACCAGAACCGAAGAATGCCTAAAGCGGATGCAAAATATAACAAAGGCAGTTGAAATATTTCCCCATTTCCCCTACGTGGTCTTTGTGACAAGCAATGTTTCGAGTTCAGAAGTGGTCGGGGCGTTTTCTTCCGCCAATGGATACTACACATGATCCGTTTCAAATCCTGGAGCTGCTGCTCTTTTGTATGACATGCGAGCTCATCCACATGTGAGTAATAAAATGAGCGACGCAAACTTTGAGTGAGAACCCTTGCTCAAGCGAACCCCCTTAGCTCCCTCCCCCCCCCCCCCCCGCACACACACGCACACTGGCGAACGCCCAAATCATTCAACGTCTTCAAACGAATCCTATGCTTGTGTCCGCATTGTGAAAGTGCAACGACCACGAAGAGGGAGCCAGTTTTTCTTCTTCAATACTTGTGCAAATCCGAAATATAGGTTGGGAGTAGTTCATTGTTATGAGCGCTAAAGATGTGTCTTCACACAATAAAGTAATCGGAAAAGTAACGATTACTTCTTTAAGTAATGTCCAATTACTTTTGCCGTCGAGTAATCAAGTATTCTAATCGAATACTTTTTAGCCAATAGTAATAGTAATTGTAATCGATTACTTTTTTTAAGTAACGTGTACAAGACTGGACGTGACTATGTGCATGATGTCTCACAAGAAGACGTCAGGCTTAGTGGTACGTCACAGCTTTATTTTTACGGTGAATATTTGCTGTACTTCTCAATTCCCTGGCTTTCTTCGTGGATCACAGTCCTGGACCCTCCGAGATACTCTACGGGGGAGTGGACGACGGGACATTTTCATAGCCAGCAGAAAACGGGCCACCTAGAAGACGGGCCAGCTAGAAAACGGGCCAGCTAGAAAACGGGCCAGCTAGAAAACGGGCCAGCTAGAAAACGGGCCAGCTAGAAAACGGGCCAGCTAGAAAACGGGCCACCTAGAAGACGGGCCAGCTAGAAAACGGGCCAGCTAGAAAACGGGCCAGCTAGAAAACGGGCCAGCTAGAAAACGGGCCAGCTAGAAAACGGGCCAGCTAGAAAACGGGCCACCTAGAAGACGGGCCAGCTAGAAAACGGGCCAGCTAGAAAACGGGCCACCTAGAAGACGGGCCAGCTAGAAAACGGGCCAGCTAGAAAACGGGCCAGCTAGAAAACGGGCCACCTAGAAAACGGGCCAGCTAGAAAACGGGCCAGCTAGAAAACGGGCCACCTAGAAGACGGGCCAGCTAGAAAACGGGCCAGCTAGAAAACGGGCCAGCTAGAAAACGGGCCAGCTAGAAAACGGGCCAGCTAGAAAACGGGCCAGCTAGAAAACGGGCCACCTAGAAGACGGGCCAGCTAGAAAACGGGCCAGCTAGAAAACGGGCCAGCTAGAAAACGGGCCAGCTAGAAAACGGGCCAGCTAGAAAACGGGCCAGCTAGAAAACGGGCCAGCTAGAAAACGGGCCAGCTAGAAAACGGGCCACCTAGAAGACGGGCCAGCTAGAAAACGGGCCAGCTAGAAAACGGGCCACCTAGAAGACGGGCCAGCTAGAAAACGGGCCAGCTAGAAAACGGGCCAGCTAGAAAACGGGCCAGCTAGAAAACGGGCCAGCTAGAAAACGGGCCAGCTAGAAAACGGGCCAGCTAGAAAACGGGCCACCTAGAAGACGGGCCAGCTAGAAAACGGGCCAGCTAGAAAACGGGCCAGCTAGAAAACGGGCCAGCTAGAAAACGGGCCAGCTAGAAAACGGGCCAGCTAGAAAACGGGCCAGCTAGAAAACGGGCCAGCTAGAAAACGGGCCACCTAGAAGACGGGCCAGCTAGAAAACGGGCCAGCTAGAAAACGGGCCAGCTAGAAAACGGGCCAGCTAGAAAACGGGCCAGCTAGAAAACGGGCCAGCTAGAAAACGGGCCAGCTAGAAAACGGGCCACCTAGAAGACGGGCCAGCTAGAAAACGGGCCAGCTAGAAAACGGGCCACCTAGAAGACGGGCCAGCTAGAAAACGGGCCTGCTAGAAAACGGGCCAGCTAGAAAACGGGCCAGCTAGAAAACGGGCCAGCTAGAAAACGGGCCAGCTAGAAAACGGGCCAGCTAGAAAACGGGCCACCTAGAAGACGGGCCAGCTAGAAAACGGGCCAGCTAGAAAACGGGCCAGCTAGAAAACGGGCCAGCTAGAAAACGGGCCAGCTAGAAAACGGGCCAGCTAGAAAACGGGCCAGCTAGAAAACGGGCCAGCTAGAAGACGGGCCAGCTAGAAAACGGGCCAGCTAGAAAACGGGCCACCTAGAAGACGGGCCAGCTAGAAAACGGGCCAGCTAGAAAACGGGCCAGCTAGAAAACGGGCCAGCTAGAAAACGGGCCAGCTAGAAAACGGGCCAGCTAGAAAACGGGCCAGCTAGAAAACGGGCCACCTAGAAGACGGGCCAGCTAGAAAACGGGCCAGCTAGAAAACGGGCCAGCTAGAAAACGGGCCAGCTAGAAAACGGGCCAGCTAGAAAACGGGCCAGCTAGAAAACGGGCCAGCTAGAAAACGGGCCAGCTAGAAAACGGGCCACCTAGAAGACGGGCCAGCTAGAAAACGGGCCAGCTAGAAAACGGGCCAGCTAGAAAACGGGCCAGCTAGAAAACGGGCCAGCTAGAAAACGGGCCAGCTAGAAAACGGGCCAGCTAGAAAACGGGCCACCTAGAAGACGGGCCAGCTAGAAAACGGGCCAGCTAGAAAACGGGCCACCTAGAAGACGGGCCAGCTAGAAAACGGGCCAGCTAGAAAACGGGCCAGCTAGAAAACGGGCCAGCTAGAAAACGGGCCAGCTAGAAAACGGGCCAGCTAGAAAACGGGCCAGCTAGAAAACGGGCCACCTAGAAGACGGGCCAGCTAGAAAACGGGCCAGCTAGAAAACGGGCCAGCTAGAAAACGGGCCAGCTAGAAAACGGGCCAGCTAGAAAACGGGCCAGCTAGAAAACGGGCCAGCTAGAAAACGGGCCAGCTAGAAAACGGGCCACCTAGAAGACGGGCCAGCTAGAAAACGGGCCAGCTAGAAAACGGGCCAGCTAGAAAACGGGCCAGCTAGAAAACGGGCCAGCTAGAAAACGGGCCAGCTAGAAAACGGGCCAGCTAGAAAACGGGCCAGCTAGAAAACGGGCCAGCTAGAAAACGGGCCACCTAGAAGACGGGCCAGCTAGAAAACGGGCCAGCTAGAAAACGGGCCAGCTAGAAAACGGGCCAGCTAGAAAACGGGCCAGCTAGAAAACGGGCCAGCTAGAAAACGGGCCAGCTAGAAAACGGGCCACCTAGAAGACGGGCCAGCTAGAAAACGGGCCAGCTAGAAAACGGGCCACCTAGAAGACGGGCCAGCTAGAAAACGGGCCAGCTAGAAAACGGGCCAGCTAGAAAACGGGCCAGCTAGAAAACGGGCCAGCTAGAAAACGGGCCAGCTAGAAAACGGGCCAGCTAGAAAACGGGCCACCTAGAAGACGGGCCAGCTAGAAAACGGGCCAGCTAGAAAACGGGCCAGCTAGAAAACGGGCCAGCTAGAAAACGGGCCAGCTAGAAAACGGGCCAGCTAGAAAACGGGCCAGCTAGAAAACGGGCCAGCTAGAAAACGGGCCACCTAGAAGACGGGCCAGCTAGAAAACGGGCCAGCTAGAAAACGGGCCAGCTAGAAAACGGGCCAGCTAGAAAACGGGCCAGCTAGAAAACGGGCCAGCTAGAAGACGGGCCAGCTAGAAAACGGGCCACCTAGAAGACGGGCCAGCTAGAAAACGGGCCAGCTAGAAAACGGGCCACCTAGAAGACGGGCCAGCTAGAAAACGGGCCAGCTAGAAAACGGGCCAGCTAGAAAACGGGCCAGCTAGAAAACGGGCCAGCTAGAAAACGGGCCAGCTAGAAAACGGGCCACCTAGAAGACGGGCCAGCTAGAAAACGGGCCAGCTAGAAAACGGGCCAGCTAGAAAACGGGCCAGCTAGAAAACGGGCCAGCTAGAAAACGGGCCAGCTAGAAAACGGGCCACCTAGAAGACGGGCCAGCTAGAAAACGGGCCAGCTAGAAAACGGGCCAGCTAGAAAACGGGCCAGCTAGAAAACGGGCCAGCTAGAAAACGGGCCAGCTAGAAAACGGGCCAGCTAGAAAACGGGCCACCTAGAAGACGGGCCAGCTAGAAAACGGGCCAGCTAGAAAACGGGCCACCTAGAAGACGGGCCAGCTAGAAAACGGGCCAGCTAGAAAACGGGCCAGCTAGAAAACGGGCCAGCTAGAAAACGGGCCAGCTAGAAAACGGGCCAGCTAGAAAACGGGCCAGCTAGAAAACGGGCCACCTAGAAGACGGGCCAGCTAGAAAACGGGCCAGCTAGAAAACGGGCCAGCTAGAAAACGGGCCAGCTAGAAAACGGGCCAGCTAGAAAACGGGCCAGCTAGAAAACGGGCCAGCTAGAAAACGGGCCAGCTAGAAAACGGGCCACCTAGAAGACGGGCCAGCTAGAAAACGGGCCAGCTAGAAAACGGGCCAGCTAGAAAACGGGCCAGCTAGAAAACGGGCCAGCTAGAAAACGGGCCAGCTAGAAAACGGGCCAGCTAGAAAACGGGCCACCTAGAAGACGGGCCAGCTAGAAAACGGGCCAGCTAGAAAACGGGCCACCTAGAAGACGGGCCAGCTAGAAAACGGGCCAGCTAGAAAACGGGCCAGCTAGAAAACGGGCCAGCTAGAAAACGGGCCAGCTAGAAAACGGGCCAGCTAGAAAACGGGCCAGCTAGAAAACGGGCCACCTAGAAGACGGGCCAGCTAGAAAACGGGCCAGCTAGAAAACGGGCCAGCTAGAAAACGGGCCAGCTAGAAAACGGGCCAGCTAGAAAACGGGCCAGCTAGAAAACGGGCCAGCTAGAAAACGGGCCAGCTAGAAAACGGGCCACCTAGAAGACGGGCCAGCTAGAAAACGGGCCAGCTAGAAAACGGGCCAGCTAGAAAACGGGCCAGCTAGAAAACGGGCCAGCTAGAAAACGGGCCAGCTAGAAAACGGGCCAGCTAGAAAACGGGCCAGCTAGAAAACGGGCCACCTAGAAGACGGGCCAGCTAGAAAACGGGCCAGCTAGAAAACGGGCCAGCTAGAAAACGGGCCAGCTAGAAAACGGGCCACCTAGAAGACGGGCCAGCTAGAAAACGGGCCAGCTAGAAAACGGGCCAGCTAGAAAACGGGCCAGCTAGAAAACGGGCCAGCTAGAAAACGGGCCAGCTAGAAAACGGGCCAGCTAGAAAACGGGCCAGCTAGAAAACGGGCCACCTAGAAGACGGGCCAGCTAGAAAACGGGCCAGCTAGAAAACGGGCCAGCTAGAAAACGGGCCAGCTAGAAAACGGGCCAGCTAGAAAACGGGCCACCTAGAAGACGGGCCAGCTAGAAAACGGGCCAGCTAGAAAACGGGCCAGCTAGAAAACGGGCCAGCTAGAAAACGGGCCAGCTAGAAAACGGGCCAGCTAGAAAACGGGCCAGCTAGAAAACGGGCCAGCTAGAAAACGGGCCACCTAGAAGACGGGCCAGCTAGAAAACGGGCCAGCTAGAAAACGGGCCAGCTAGAAAACGGGCCAGCTAGAAAACGGGCCAGCTAGAAAACGGGCCAGCTAGAAAACGGGCCAGCTAGAAAACGGGCCAGCTAGAAAACGGGCCACCTAGAAGACGGGCCAGCTAGAAAACGGGCCAGCTAGAAAACGGGCCAGCTAGAAAACGGGCCAGCTAGAAAACGGGCCAGCTAGAAAACGGGCCACCTAGAAGACGGGCCAGCTAGAAAACGGGCCAGCTAGAAAACGGGCCAGCTAGAAAACGGGCCAGCTAGAAAACGGGTCAGCTAGAAAACGGGCCACCTAGAAGACGGGCCCGCTAGAAAACGGGCCAGCTAAAAAACGGGCCAGCAAGATCCAACTTGTCACGGCAAATTTTGGGGCCACCTAAAAAAGGACGGCAAACGGGCTGGCAATTTTAGGTGGCCCCAAAATTTGCCGTGACAAGTTGGATCTTATTTGTCACGGCTATAGGTGGCTCCCTAGGTGGCCCTAGATTAAGAGTGTGCTTCAGTTTGCGTCAGCACGCTAGCGCCGCTTGAACCTCTAGCCAGACTTGTACGTAATCCGTTACGAGTAACGAAATTACTTGTAATCCCTTACATTTATCAGTAATTTAGTAACGGAATAATTACATATTTTCTAGAGTAATTTTAAAGTAATTCCCTTACATTTTTGACGTAACGGATTCCTTGTAATCCGTTACATTTTTCTGTCAGAACCCCCCCCCCCCCCTTTCTAAAGGGAGGGTTGTTTTTATTTTGGTAAAGTCGAGCGCAGTGACACTGTCATGCGCAAAGGGAGGCTTGGCACCCTTCAGTTCCGCAAAGCCTTTTTTGTTTGCAACACCAAGCTCCTAAATCTATTTTTTTAGAGCCTGACAACAATGTAAAAAAAAAAAAACAAAAAAAAATCAACATTTCTACTAAAAAAGAAAAAGAGAGTGGGGGGGCAAGTTATATCCGCTTTTTTTTTTTTTTTGTCCTTTTTTTTGTGTGATCGAAAACGGGGAGAGGAGGACGCAACGTGATTGTGTACCTCTTCGAGAAGCTCCAGACGGTAAGCGCACAGGCAAGAATTAACAATGTCCGTCTCGTTTATAATGACTACGACCATTTTCATTATGTCACAACACCAGACAACGACTGGTGTTGTGTCCACTAAAAGAGATGTGATAATATGTGAAGGTGCTATTGCCACAAGCATCCTCGTTTGTTGCTGCACACTTATCATCTTCTCGAAAACAGGATGTATTTTTTTCTGCTTCTTTCACTTTATTTTACCCTGTTTTAAATGATTCTTACTTTTTTGTAGTCCAACTTCTAAAGGTGGCCCAATTTATTTGTAAATTCCAGCCAGGTTATCTGCATCTCAGTCACTGTTTTTGTGAGTCAGCTTTTTGCGAGCACTTTAAAAATGGTAATAGTCTTCCTTTCTTCTTCTTCCTGTTTTTCCCCCAGCAGGACGTATCTTATCTGAAGCAGGTATTTTTACAAATACGCATAATAGTGGCTGACGTAGACTTGATATTCCGGGCTTGGGGAGAGAGTGAAACTCGAGAGTGGGGCCATAGCGAGGCTTACTTAGTACTCTGCCCTTCGCCGCCCGTGGCATCAGCGGACGTCTATCTGTAGAACACGTGCGTTTTTGAACGGCACCAAGAAAGGTACACACGGCAAACGTGCGTTTTCATTTCATTTTTTTTAACCGAAGTTTTAATTAATTGTTGTTATGAGTGTCCTTTTTTTATTACTTATATTTATTTAGTGGACACTTTTTTTTTATTCACCAACGTCTCAACCGAGGCTCGACCTGTTCAGGACCAAAGGAAGAAGAATATCGAGTCAAACCTTATTTATTATTTAAATATAACCTTACTGTTACAACTATGTTTTGCTGTGGTCTGGCAATATATGCCGGTATATTAAGATGGACATAAATCAATTCTTATTCTAGTTTTGGCTAGATGTATGATGACTTCTACGGCTTTGCGATTTCAAGAATAGAGAATTTTAGTCCATCGGTCCGATGACTCCATAAACGATACCCGATACTCCGCCGCCGCCGCTGCGCAAATGGAACAGGTAGCAACAATAAGAACCTGAATAACCCTCTTCCCTTTATTTCTTAATTGAAGACGATATTGTTGAAAGTAACGCCACGAAAGTAACGGATTACTTTTTGGGGTAACGGTCACTTACTTTCATGGAAGGGTAATTGTAATTGTAATAAATTACAATTTAGCCTTGAGTAATTGTAAATGTAATTCCTTACTATTTTTCAGTAACGTGTACAAGTCTGCCTCTAGCGTACATTATAATAACTGTATATATGGTCGCCAGCACAATATGTTTTCAACGTGAGGGCAAAAGGTACCGCTGGTGTTGCAAAGCACTCGCATGCAATCTACGAAAGTTTTCAATTCTTTCCAGAAAGTAGGAAGGGAACTGCTCGCGCAACAGTGTATCGAGCGATGGACATAGCCACAGGGAACGGGTTCGCATTTTATGCTCGAAAAATACCGTGACAAGGAACACGACAGCTGGTCCAAGCACTTACGAAAGACAGACTACGCCTTCCTGCTTTCAGTTAATTACAAAGGCAAATAAAAAATGCTCGTGGCATTTTTAAGTGCTTCTGCGTGGCGATCGTGAGGTGTGCTTAGAACGGGCAGTCTTTGGCGAGGCGCGTCTCGACGATACGAATAACACCATAGACGTGTGTATTATACTGTATGATAAATACGCCTTGACAGAGAAATAAATAAATAAAAAAAAACGAACCTGCTGATGGCGTTTTTATGAAGTTCTTGCTTAGCGTTACAGCAGGCTACTGTATACCCACGGCAACGCTCCTGGAGCGCGCTAAAAATCATGCTTCGAAGGTGGAGCGACAACCACTGGTCGCAATGCCCCAGCGTACGGTAGCCTGGGGCTATGACATGCTAAAGTTGCCTATTAGGAACCATGGCGCAGGTTGATCACGCATTGCGACGCACTAACACCGAGATGGTGTGCTGTGAGCTTCGAGCCTCTGACACAGAAACATCCATACTGGGAACGCTGCTCTACCGCAGCTTGACGGTCGCCACAGGCGGCTCACGTTTTAGAGAACTGGTAGACAGGGATATTGTCAACACCCGCAAAACTATGTTGACACACAATGATATGACCAGGGCCGAAAACGCGCCCGCCTTACACAAAGTGTCACAACTCCTGCTATGTTTCTCCAACCTAAAAACAAAAAAACAAAAAACAAACAAAAACATGCTGGTTTTCCTAACGTACACCAACATCTCCGTCACCTGGGAAGCGCTACTGCCCTGACCGTTCTGCATGTGTACCCAAATAAATGTATTTAAGCACACTGACCAGCGTCAGCGAGCAGGCGCATGAAACGCACTCCGCCCTCATGCACAAAATTTAAGTACACCACTGCCACAATAAATGTCTTGTTCGATGAAAAGCTGATTGGACGTGTAAGAATTATAGCGGCGTGCTAGACGAGTTTTGACAGAATCTTCTTTACATGGACCCTGAGCTGTACCGGAGCCTGCGTTGCGTCAGCCGGGTTCCTTTCACGCCTGGATCCAGGAATCGCGCGACAAAATGAACCAGCGAACGCACAAAACACAATGATGAGCCATAAATGTTTGTTTTTATCGTCCACAAATAACAAAAAAAAAAAAAAAGATTGTACCGTTGCTAGATTAAACGTTTTTTCGAGTCAATTACCCGCAAAAAATCTGGGAGTGAAAAGGCGCTCGATTTTATCAGTCCGCACTTTTGCGGGCGAAATGCGGATCGCAGGAATCGGTGACGTGACGTCACATAGTACACGGTCCGCGGACGAAAATCGCAATTCGGTCCGTCGTGTGCATCAGCTATAAAAAAAAAAATTCCATGCTGTAAAAGTGAAAAAAAAAAAGATGCTTTATTATCGAAGAAACAAGACGAGACTGCAATAAAGATTATTACTTTAAAGGGACACTGACAAGGTATTTATGCTCGCCGAGGTTTTTAGTTGTACGTGACATACGAGAGCCCAACTACTCAGAGCATAATTTGGGACTCGAAATTCGGTTTCTTTCCGCCCAAAAAACCGTCCATCAAGAACTGGAAGGTTTGTGTAGCGCTCACTCTCTTCTCCGTGGTCACGGGCCGTTTTCTAAGGTTTCGACGCGACCACCAAATTTAATCAAAGTCATCGGTCATTGAAGGCACACAGTCAATACTAAAAATAGAAAAAAATATGAAACCTATTTTTGTGACTTTCAAAAAGCTGCAATTGCGTTGATAAAAAAAAAAAAAAAAAAAGCTGCACAGAGAACCGGAAGGATTCTGCGCGTTCACTACATAATTCTCAACATGGCGTCGTATCGCGTATATATCGTGGGTCTCGCGGGCTGGACGGTGATGGCAGCGGACGACGGACCTGGGACCTCTACTTCAGAACTGTCGTTCGCGATACCGGCGAATCTCTCTTCCTTCGAAAGAGAAACGTTAAACCGATAAAAAGAAATGGCATTGAGCCCGTACGGCACGCCCAGCCACGAAGCCGATTTGTGCACGAAGACGTCGCTGAGCCGTTAGCCCTTCTCGTGGCTGAAGACATCGCTCGCGCAAACGTCAAGCACGAAGTGCGTACTTCGAGTTGAATATGCACGCGTACAATTTCTTAACTATATATATATGCGAATGTGGCCAATGCGTGGTGCTGCCCGACTTCAACCCGGGTGTGCTTTTGCTGGCGGAAAATCGGCAGCAAACTTTCCAACCTACAGTTGACCGGTTGCATTATTACTAATGAGAGGGTTTCCCGAGTAGCTCAGTGGAAAGATGTCCGCTTAACACACAGCGGGCCCAAGTTGAATCATTAGTGCAAGCGTACCTGTTTTTCTTTTTTGTTTTTTTTTTCACACATTTTGCGATATTTACATTTTTTTTACAATTATCACTGAAAAAAACAAACAAATGTGGACGATACGTCGCTGAACTAAATGAAATGGGATTCCCCTTTTGACAGCTATGAGCTCAATGTAGCCACTTTCCACAAAATGCAAGGAGCATATGAATCGGGTAGCGTCTGTTTCCAGAGGTGCTCGTAACTGTTCTAGAGGAATTGCAGCCAGCCATTTTCAGCCATTCGCATTGCGCTTCTCGCTGGCCGACTTCGAAGCGAGGGGTAGAGATAGAGAGCTCGCGTTCGCACCATCACTGCTCATGCATTATACAAAAGACAGTCTGCAAACACGGGTTCGTGGTTCGAATGCCGCGTACCAAGTTTACCTCCTCGAACTCACTGCCACGATGCGGCATTCGAAGCACGAATCTTGCGGTAACTCGCGTTCGAATATGTATGCGGATTGTCGTTTGTACGATGCACCACCAGCGTGCACAATTACGTCCGGCCGGAGCTAACACTTCATCACAGAAGGGACGCGGTGTTCGCGGCAGGCATAATGACAAAATTAGCTGCGCACGTGCTTCAAGAATGTTCGAAGCATGTGTTGGTTTATACATATGTATGCTTATGTAGACAGGTTCTTGTATGACCAATGTGACGTCACACGAGGAAGGAACGCTGCCAAGCCGGAGTCTGCGGACTTTTTTTGGCGTATAATCAGTGTCACCGCGGCTTAAAAGACAGCGATGAAGCGTTAGTATCTGAATGTATAACACTAACATGAAAACCAGCACGTTTAAACATACTCAAGACGGCCACTGTGGGGCCTCGGCCGTTACGACCGCATACTTATAACCGACGAGCGGCGAAAAATGGTAGCTGCACATTAGCATCCGACAGCCAGATCAAATGAAATTGCTATGGTTGCGCGAATATTCGGGACTTTCGAATATCGAAGCGAATACGCCATATTCTGTGACGGATCCACACGTTACAGGAAAACGCCTATAAAAAAAGACGGCCATCAGAATAATCTTCAAACGCACTCAGCAGTGGTAGTGTCCACGCTTCCTCTCTGCAGCTAAAATTGTCTTAAAAAAGCTTGCAGATATTGGTGTACTTGGCCCCTCGTGCTTGTGCTGCCTATCGTCGCTGATACCACCAGCCTGCCTGTCGACACTGACATCCTCGAGCTGCCGATTCCAGCCTGCGATTGGATTGTCCGATCCAGACGTCAAAGAAAAACGCCTATAAAAAAGACGGCCATCAGAATAATCTTCAAACGCACTCAGCAGCGGCAGCGTCCACGCTTCCTCTCGGAAGCTAAAGTCGTCTTAAAAAAACTTGCAAGTTGGTGCTGGTTAATTTTGAGCAATTACTTTGGCATTTTGTCGACGCTGCTGCTGCTAAAAGTGCTGGTCCTTGTTCACTCGTCATTTGAATGGCGAATAAGACTATGTCAAACCCAGAACTCTGCTTGTCATGTAACGAACAACTACCGACAGAAATTACAAAGTTCTTAACATGCTCGGACTGCAGATATGGCTATCACGTAGGGTCATGCTCGGGCGAAAGTAATTCCAAAGGCTAAAATAAAAATTCAAACAAGAATGCATGGAACTGCCAAACTTGCTTGACAGCGAAAAACCGAGGCGTACACAGCCCTGGAAAACAGGAGCCGGAGCACGATCCTCAACTTGTACAGGAGCTAGCTGCTATTAACAAAAAAAACTTGCCAAAATTATAATTTTAAGTACGAAAGTGGATACACTAATGTCAATTAAAGAGACAGTTGGTCAAATCGAAGCGTCAACTAAGTTGATATCAAGTCAGTACGACGAAATCTTTAAAAAAATGGGCCACCAATCAAAAGAATTTACTGCCCTTAAAAAACACGGAAGCTAGTCTCCGTGGAAAGGAGAAGGGGTTTCCTCCTTTCTGGGTGGCAAGGAGGAAACCTCTTCTCCCGCGGAAAATGGTTTTGTAGGTCGGCCTTTAAGCGCCAATGAGAATCTTCTGAATACGCTGAATGACGTAGCGAATAAACTAGAACCGCCAGAACTAACCGAGAAAGATGTGGAGGGTCTTCACCGGCTTCCTTCGAAAAATGGAAAAGCACCTGCTGTACTGGTTCGGTTTGTCTCACGAGCAACCCGAGAACTGTGGCTAGCAGAAAGGAAATATCTAAAAGATGCGCAATCTGGTATCTGGTTTCTTGACAACCTGACCGCCATGAATAAAAAGCCTCTCTGGATGCTGAAGGGAAAAGCCGAGGAAAAAACGTATCAGTTTGCCAGGCAGAAAACGGTAAAATCTTCGCACGGAAAAGCAGGGATACCGTATAATCAAAATCGAATGTTAAGCAGATCTTGATAAGATCGTGTGAACAGCCCACGGGCTGCGAGGTGTGCCTTTGTAATATCTGATCTTGGATGATGCAAGCACAATTTACTTATCACTATCGGATAGTGTTTGTTTTCCTTTAGAAAAATATCTTTTCATCTATTTATTTAAATGCTACGAGTCTTGGCGATAAGCACGCTGTGGATTGTATGTATTTGAAGTATTTATTTGATAACTTGGCATTTCGTAAAACTTGGTTTTTATGCAAAAATTTTGGTGTGAGGCTCTCGGGATATGAACGTGAGAGAATATACCAAGCATACAAAAAGAATGTGAAAGTCGTCTTTTTTTTATTTAGTTTGTGAAGCTTTGTTTGAATACTCAATTATAAATTTTGACTGTAAAGCCTTTGGTGTAAAATGCTATTCCTTTAAACGTTCCTTAAATGTTTTTCTTGATATGTCTAAGTCTCTTGAAGATGATAAATGTACTCATGGTGAGTATTCTTGTTTTTTTCTGCTTCATGTCGTCTTTTAACCCACTATGGCAGAACAAATCAACTTTTCTAGATCTGAACTAAGTGACCACATGAGAAGTCAGCACTCAAGTTCTTTTAAGTGCATACACTTAAACACTCGGTCTGCCCGAAACAAAACTACAGAGCTTGTTTTTTTTATGAATTTTTTTTATGTTATCTTGTTTTCAGAAACGTGGTATTCTGATAAAAACGATGTTTTGAAACTACCAATGTATAACTACTACTTTTTAAACAGATCAACTGGGCGCGGAGGGTGTGTGTTGTTAATGTTAAGAAATAATATGCAAGGTGAATTGTTACCTGAATACTCATGTGTTACTAAAGACTGTGAAGTGCTGTCCCTAGTTGAGGATAACAGCATTGTCTCGGTATTTTATAGACCGCCAAATGGAAATCTAGTTTCCTTTTTTTTTTCTTTTCTAGAAGGTTATTTTAAATTTGCTGCGGAAAATCAATATAATATTATTTTGGGTGGAGATTCCAACTTGAACATGCTTCTAGACACCCCAAGCAAAAGGGCAAATGAATTTGTTAATTAATATTAGTGGTTGTACAAATGTCATAAAATCACCCACAAGAATTACGGTTGACTCTTCAACGCTCCTTGATCTGTTTATTACAAATTTTGACTTAACCTGCATAAAATCAGGACTATTAAGTACAGATATAAGTGACCATCTGGGCGTGTTCATGTGCATAAAACAAGAATTAGCTAAAACTACAAAGAAGCTGTTTGGTGCACGTTTTCCAAATATTACAGTGAATAGCCCCTTTTCAATTTAAAAATAAACTTTTGGAGACGAACTGGAGCCAGGTCTATGAGAAAGTAGACGCGAACGAAGCATATAACATGTCATTGAACAAATTTTAGGAAATATACAAAACATGCTTTTCATATAAATCTATTAAATTGTCGAAAATAAATCGTAAACCATGAATAACCCCAGAACTTTTGTTTAAAATAAATAGGAAAAATGTTTTGTACAAGATCTTCGTAAACGCTAAGGACCCTGAACATCTTAAAGCATTTATATCATACCGTAACATACTTGCAAGGGAATTAATAAATGCTAGGGCAAGGTACTTTAAGAACTACTTTGTGTCCACAGCAATGCAAACAGACGTCACGTGGAAAAGCTTAACAATGTCCTGAATCGTTCGCACGAAATAAAGCAAATTGAGAAAATCCGCCTGTATAATGTAGAGCTTACAGGAACATTACTAGCAAATGGTTTTAATGACCAATTTGTAAATTTGGCAAAAGGTAATCCAGGCAAAAACGCTTGCGCGTATATTGAACGTAAAACTGAAAGTACGATCTTTCTTGAGCCAGTTTTGACTATGGAGGTGATACACACATTTTTGTCTTTTAAAAGTAGTACGAGCTGTGACGCCGATGATATGCAGATAGGTCCGAAAAAACATGTAATAGATATCATATCACCTTGTCTGACATTCATTTTTAATCTCTGCTTGCAGCTCGGGGTGTTTCCAAAAAATATGCAGATAGCTAAGGTCAGCGTATTGTATAAAAAGGGTGACGAGAACGGCATGGACAAACTACAGGCCTATTTCTATCTTACCAGTGTTTTCGAAAGGCTTTGAAAAAATACTGCTTTCGCGTATGGTGAAATTTTCAGATAACCACAGTATAATCAATCCTTCGCAGTTTGGTTTCCGTAAAGGCCGGTCTACCGAGTTTGCTTTTTTAGAGCAAAAAGAATATATTTTGGGCTACTTTGAGCAGGAGAAAATGACCCTTGGAGTATTTATTGATTTTAGTAAAGCGTTCAATCATCTAAATCATAATCTGTTAATAAGAAAAACTAGAAACATATGTTTTTTTGTGGACAGGTATCAACTTTAATTGCGTCATATCTTTCACATCGTAAGTAATGCCTCCGTATAAATGGCTATTCTTTTAATATAGAACCAATAGAATCTGGTGTTCCCCAAGGAAGTATTCTAGGTCCTTTTTTATTTAATTTAAATGTCAATGATATCGTGAAATTAAATAAAAATATCAAATATGTCATTTACGCGGACGATACAAGTTTACTATTTGCAGGTAATAACTGTAATGAACTAATAAATAGCGCAAATGAAACTCTTCAAGACCTTGTTAAGTGGTGTAGTTGTAATGTACTAAAAATCAATGAAAATAAAACAAAACCGGTTTTGTTTCACCTAAAAAAACAAGAATGTTACTTTTACTTGTGATGTCGTTTTAAATTCGACTAAAATTGAAGTCCTCACTAGCTTTAAAACTCTTGGTGTTGTATTCACGTATCAAATGCGATGGGACGATCATAATAATTATATTTTGCTTAAACTATCATGTGTCGTTGGCTTGATGTATCGACACCGCCATCTTTTGCCAAAAAGTGTCAAACTTTTAATTTATAACTCTTTATTTTTTCCTCATATAAACTACTGCCACCTAGTTTGGGGTAATAATACAAGTACAAACTTAAATAAACAACTTCTGTTCCAGAAAAAAAATGCTAAGAAACATTTCCAATGTCCCATACGACCACCCTAGTGAACCCTTATTTAAAAGTTTAAAATTGATTAATATTCATAGTATATGTAAATATCGTTTGTGTGTGTGCTATAAATCCGAAGTACAAAAAGATCATCTTAATCTGATTGACATGCCTTTTCTTGCTCCAAAAGTGCCAACTTACACCACTCGAAGTTTGGAAAACTACAAGTTACCCAATATTAGAACGACCTATGGTGAGCAAATCTTATCTTATACGCTTCCAAACCTACTTAATTTTCTTAACTTCAAAAATATTGATCCCATTAAGTCATCGAGAAAAGATATTCGAGAATTTTTTTTCCAGTGTGTTCTTTTAGTAGCACTTTCCAGAGCCTTGAGATATATAATATTTCGTGTTTTCTGTGTATATATCTAAATGTATATATGTATGCCATTTTCTGTGTATGTATCCTCTCAATGTACCTAAGGTATGTATCATGTATTACATAAATACATAGTTACATTGAACTCTCAATGTACGTATCATGTTACAACGAAAAAAGTTAATATTGCCTCCTGATTACTTTTTGAATGTCATTGCGACTCGTTTATTTTTTCTTGTGCCACTACTGTTTGTGTGAGGAGGGGCCGGGGACTCGTCAAGCTGCATAATGCAGCTTTTTCCCTCGGTCTCCCTCCATCATTTGTTTGATGGAAAAATAAACATTATTATTATTAATATTATTATATTCGCTCCATACCTCGAATTGAATAGGTCTATTCGGCAACTTTCAATATTTTTGAAGAATTTCAAATTTTGAAAATTGTTCCGCAAAAATTCATAGCCCGCCCCCGAAAAAAAAATATTTACCGAGATGCTCCACCGCAATGCACCAATATAAGGCAGTGAAGCTTGCCGCGAGCATGCCAGGCTAAGCGGCAAAGCTATTCGCGAGCGCGCTGGTGCGAAACATCGAAGCTTGACGAGCCCGTGCGCAGCGCTAGTCTTATGGTATGGAGGCACATGATAATCGTACGTTAAGTTTTCACAAAAGACTGGCTTTTTAGGGGCATAGAGGTGACGAGGGTTTCTCTAACTAAACTGATAATATTCGAATACTGCGACAGTTTTTCATGGACGTTTAGCTACTATATATATATCGATTATTTTCTCCGTAACTACGCGTTTCCAATACTATAATTTTACACATTAATTGAGTTTGAGTCTCGCAACCATGCCTCCATGGTTCCAAAGTGTCAGTTAATTTACGAGTAACAAGTTTACATTACATCTCTGGCCGGTTGTTTTCCTAATGCCCTAGGAAAGCACAATGAGGAAGGATTCGGTAGTCAACCCTTCTTTCGGTGCATATTATTCAAGTTATATAGTGGTACCTGCCATTTTGTCCGGTTCTCTGGTGATGATTACATTTTATCATTTCTATAGAAATTATTCGTGTCGCTTCGAAAATATTCGCTTCGATTTGAAATTATTCGTACAAAGTTACTATTCGATTCGAAGTGAATAATCACCATTTGCACATGCCTAAAAAAACTCAGCTAAAAATAAAAGTATCGACTTATAGGATACTTTGATTAAAACGTAAAGTAACTGAGTTGTAACGAGTTCTTGAGGATACCGTGCTAGATTAAGTAGGAGGGAGAAAACATAACCAAGACAAGAAATGCTTACGAACGACGCTCAAAATTTATATTTATAGCTATCTGGGAATCCTCAAAGCGCACACGCTAAAATATGAATTATGCTGCTTGAACAACCGCGTCTCGACGCCTGATCAACGTCTAACTTGAACAAACTTATAAAATGATAAGAAGAAATCGAGGCAAACGTAAACGAGACGGCCGTTGCTGTCCCCACAATCATCGTTCTACAATGTAAATGAATACACACACCATAGCACAACACGCACACATATACACATGCACATACTACACGAATACACTGCGTGCGCACTTATGCACACGCAGACACATTCACACACACGCACACAGACGCACACGCGCACAAGCACATACACAAATGCACACACACACGGGCTTACACACCTATACACTCTTGCACACGCACGCGAACACACATGCACACAAACAAGCACGCACACATCCACACGCATGCGCACAAGGGCAAGCACACACGCCTTCACACCCACATCCACACACACGCACGCGCTCACACATGCACACAAACACACGTGCAAACGAACACACAACGCAGTACACATAACAAACACATATAGCACGCACACACGCACGCACAAACATGCAAGGACACATACATACACGAACACACACCGCACAACACATAGCACGCAAAGGTACATGCCCACAAACACACACACATGCACGCCTATGGACGCACACGCGCGCAAGCACACGCACATCATACACACAACTTATACCACATAGCGCGCACACACACAAATGCACACACGCACGCGCACACACACACACACACACACACAGACACGCGTGAAAGAAAACGTTTCGACGGATCCAGGCTCTTGATCTTCCAATCGCGATATCTGGAAATCCCGACCCTGATTATTCCGCCATCTGGAATATCACTCTTGCGCGGGCCGGCTCTCCCACAATTTCAACGCTCCCGCCCGGCACTCGCATCCCCCGCTGGCACCCCGTCCCTGCCATGTCCCATCAAGGCTCGTAACTCGGAATCCCAGCGTTGAAGGAACCCAACTCATCGCAAAAGTAAATAGCGGCAACGCAACAGAAAAAGAACACGGCGCGAGAGGCAATGCGAGCGGGAAACCATGGCAGAAATATCGAAACTATACAATGGCTCGCCCTAGCGCGCATGTCTGTTATGTAACAACAATAAAGACGCCCATAACGCATCCCCGCCTCCCTTCCAGGAGCCCGCAACAAATTACTTTCTCATCACCCCGAACGCATCTCAGTTCTCCCCTTCACGTTATCAATCGTGCGCATTCGGGTTCGCAACTCCACGCACACGAGGGGGCTCGTGCTCGTTTCTTTCGTGTGCGCCTCATGCATCTGAACAACATTCAGGCACGCAGACTACAGGGAGTATTCACTGGCGGCCATAACTGTGTGCGCGACTGCTGAGCGCGTGCTGACGCCGAGATTCCACAGTTCTTTCGCCGCGTGCATTCCGCACGCGGCGAAAGAATTCAGTTTTTTTAGAAATAATAGTCGACTGCAAGAAAAAAATAATCTAGAAATGTAATATTTTGGTTGTATGTCTTCTAATTGAGCCGCAGTCGCGTGAAATGTGTGCTCCTTTGACTAAAATGTTCACACATTTCACGCAATTGCGGCTCAAATAAAGGACACACAACCAAAATATTACATTTCTAGATTGTTTTTTCTTGTAGCGGACAATTATATCTAAAATAATTTTAAAAATAAAAATTTACAAAGAGGGTTTTTTTGAGAATATCGACCTTAAACTTTCAAAATTTGTTATTTCTTACAACGTTTACGTGAAGGTAGCGGAGCGGCTAGTGGAAAGATCATAATGATATTATTATATCTATAATGAGCGTGCTTTGGGCTTTCTATAGAGCCAAAGAAATAATATTTACCTTAAGTACAGACATAGTAATGACCTGTTAAAGTAGACCAAAAATCAACCTGAGTGACGAGTTTGACATTTGTTTTAGGAAACAATCAAATTCCTAAAAATATTTCAATACGTGTAGGTATGTTCATAGTACTTTTTAAATGCGGGAGAAAACTTAAAAGGGTGTAGACATAACACTAGCACCAGCAGAAGGTGTCAAACACGCGACCTGCGACGGCAGGCTAAAACACTAGTTTCTGCCACTGCGGCGTCTACGCTTCGAAACTCGAGAACAAAAAATCTGGGGAACATGCGGTTTGCGCCCTCCTTCATTTGAGAAATTCCCCCAAAACTTATATATTTTCGTCAAATTTAAAAATTAAACCCTTTTAGCCTGCCCGATTTGAGATGAAAACACCCATATATATAACGCACTCGTATCAATGAATATTTATATAGCTGTATTTGGCGTTGGTGCCATTGCCATTGACAATACTAGTTTGTCCCCAAGGCAAAAGTTGCGCACAAACGTTGCTTAGATGAACGTCGATGCCTTAAAATAAATAAACTCATGGAGGTAGTCGTTGTGGAGCTCGTATTCATCTCATCCTATTCCATGAGCCTACCCCGCGGCCCCTCGAATGGGAGCGCTAACAAATGTATTAGAGAAGTTTCAAGTGTCCTCCTTGCCTGTTTTATGCAATCTCTATGGCACATAGCATTCACTGTTACAAGAAAACGTCTTCCTCTTCAAAGGGGTGGGGGGCGGGGAAGGGCAACGATTTTAAGATTAAAATAATTTGCATCTCGTCATTTTTACGTTGTTCATCGTCTCCCAGAGGACACAGAAAACATCTCCTTCATTAAAAGTGTCGTGATTCCGCTGCATAATCGCCAAGCCAAAGTCGAGCTTTTTCTCCCACCTGCAGCCGCGAATGGCAGCCGAGGGAACTTCGGCAAAAAGCTTACGTGACCTCGCTCGGCTCTAAGCTGCAGCATAACACCCGCTCATGTCAGCAGAGAGAAGGATAGTCAGCGTCCCGTAAGACAGCACTGGGGAACCTACACGGCATCCCGAATTACGTCACCCTGAAGACCGGGAGTGAGTTAAGGGGTGCCAGAAATGCCAGTATTCATTTTTCTTTTCCACAACAGCTAGGACACGCAGGCGAAATTGGTTTTATGTTCTTTACTTCAGAAGTGTCACAGGGCAACTTCCACAAATGTTTGACCGAAGTCCGGAAATCGTTGCGGGACGACGGTGGGCGTTGCGGTATGGCGACCGTTAACGCAGCCCTCTAAGCACCCGGATAGCGCTGCGTATTCCGCCAGAAGACCTTGAACTATGCAGACAAGGCTGGGGCGCGCATGCGCAGCTGCCCACGATTTCTTTACGGATACCGTAGCGGAAAAGAAAAACGATCTACCACAACTCCCCATTGGCTCCGCGGGTCTCGTAGCCTTTTTTCGGTCCACGGTAAATCGGAATTAAGTGGAATATCGCAAAAAAAAAAAAAAAAAAAAAAGATACCGCAGGATGAGCGGGACGGATTGAAAGAAGGAAAGAGAGTGGATAAAATAAAGCGTGCAGTAGAAGATCGAGAATCGGAATGGGAGAGGGGATGTTGAAATATAACGCCGTTAAGATCCGAGTGGACGCTGCCATTTATTTAAAATGTCGTTTCCGCCAGAATGAAGCACCTAGCCTCGGTTCTCGCCCCTTTTTCATCTCGTACGCCACACGCTGTTCCTTCCGTCTCGACCGTTTCGCGAACGTCTACACGAAACCGCATTTCCAGCCCGGATGAGAACTTGCCCATCTGGCGTCCAGAAAGCCGTTTCGAATCCGGACGCCATCTTAAACCGCGTTTGTCTGCTCTTCGTCTGATTCGCTCCGTTGTTGTCTGGTTCCCGCTACCCTCTCTCACATCAAGTATAACCTCTTTCCAAAAATTATTCGCGTCCTCAGTTCTTTTTTCTTTTTTTGCTTTCCTATAACTTCGCTGCAGATTCGATCAATCCTAATATATATATATATATATATATATATATATATATATATATATATATTAGGATTGAACGAAACTTGATCTGCAGGCAAGAAAGTAGATTAACATACTCTTTATTGTTGGATGGCGTAATATCGAGCTTACAGTGAGCTTGTCACGTCGTGTTCAGGGCCGCAGGCGGGCATTGGCTGCAATGGTTTTAAAGCCTGTCGTTTTCTTCAACTTCTTCTATTTTCTTTTTACCATAATAATCACCGTATCGCGTTTGTATTACCAACTCCAGGAAGTCAGACTGACGGGTTATCCACCGACAAAAGTTTATCCTACGTTTGTTCGGAACATACAAATGTTCAATCCCATTGTGATTTTGTTATGGCTACTCGCTATCCGAAGTAAATGTAGCATTGCATCGTCCCCGTCGTTGTAATAATCTAGTAATACTATACGAAAACAAACACTTCTAGCAGATGTTGAATACACCTTGGTTGATAGCTAGGTGACTGGATATGTGAACACGGCTTACGTTTTTAAATCAGGCGGTGGCTTGCTCCACCTGGCCACCACACACGAACTGTTCACGAAGAGACGGTGATCGTGCTGCAGAGCTCGGATTGCCCAAAAACAGGTTATGTCTGGACGACCAGTGGGGGTTACGCTGTTCGGCTAATGTGACTCTAGATACTATTTGATAAATAGTGGACGTTATTAATTGCCATTACTAGGTACTGTCATACATTCGTTCTCAAATCAAATCAAAAGTCGGTGCATCGAATGTTGCTACATTTACATGAACCGATGTTTGGACGTTTTAACGTGACAGCGTTAAGGAGTTCGTGTCGCAGAGAAGCCGGCGTCGGTGGCGTGCCGCAAAAATCCTGATTGGTCGATACGGTCATGATGTTACAGTCACATGACCTCGCGCGGGAATGTCAAACAACCCACAACGCGAACGTGACGTCACGCGTGGAATGAAAGGGATCAAGAGCATGACATGAAAATTAAAGGTCGCCGCATGTCTCAATTGATTTCACCTCATAAAGTAATTCATTTACCTTAAAGGGACAATGAAGACGATTTTATTTAATGCTTTTAAATGATGTTTTTATGCTTCTTGGGAACATAGCATGCTGCCCAATATTTTTGTAGACATTTATGACGCGTATTTCTGTGCCTACGAAAGAAGTAAAGAAACCGAAACTGAACAATCTCCAGTCTCGTTTCTGGGCCTCCGAAAACGGAGGTGACGTAGGGAGTGACGTCAAGTGCGAATAGTCGGTATCGGTAGTATTTAGGAGATCGAGACTCTGGTTACCGCGGTGGGTTATAGCAGCGCGGTGGCGCGGTCGTTTCGTCGAATCTGTCAACATGGACGGCAATGCCGCTCTCGCGAGCGAGCTTGAGTTTCCGTTCAGTGACCCAACACAAACGGAACGGGAGTACATGTGTGGCGGCCTCCGCCATCTCCCAACGGAGACCGCCCAATATTGGACCGCCCAGCCCGTAACGAGCGGCCCGCATGCCGAAGTGCCCATAGTTGCTCGTTGGCCGTTTCGCGTCCAGCGTAGCAAAGAAAAAAACAAGTATGCTGCTTTATTTACGGTTTAGTAATCATTTCCGGTCCGACTTATACTTTTCATGGTTATTCAAGCGGAAATTAGAACAGTATTCCTAAAAATCGCGAACCAAAACGTGACCGAGGGCACGTCTCTCGTTTCGACCAATCGCTGACGCGTCTCTTGTGACGTCGCGCTTCTTGGCCCCACACCGGTCACGTGAGCTCCGCTTCTCCTGGCTTCTCCCGCAACTCTCGGGGCGTCGCCCCAGTCGATCCCGGTACGATTATTACCGCGACTGTCTAATTGATTTGCGCGGCACACAAGCGCTGGTCGCAGCTGAAATTTGGGCAACATGGCCTGAGACGTGCCTGGAAACCACCAGTTCAGTCGCCAAAAAGATGTCCGAAACTGCCTTCATTGTCCCTTTAAAGAAAAAAATTGAAGAATTTGAGGCGGGATTCGAACCCACGACCTTTCTGTAGCGAGCCAAACGCGCTACTAACTAGACTTTTTTTATATTGATTAGGTTACGCGAGGCACGCTTCCACGGCTTGAAAATGAGCAGGAGATCATATGTTGATATGTTTTGATATCCGGTTCTACTCTTAAAAGGGCGGTGCGACGACATTCGACTGGAGTGTTTTTCAGTTTACACGAGCTTACTGGCACTAGTGAAACTCAAGGATACTCTCACGAAACGCCACTGGCCAAGAAACTCCTTTGTTGCGGTGTAATTTCAAGGACGAAAGCGAGCGTTTTCGTTCACTTTCTTCTTCGCAAAACTTGATGACGTAACTAAGAAATAGCAGTACCGCTCAGTGAGGATATTTGAATGCTGCTCATAGATTGGACCCGAGCATTGCGTGGACACTCGATTTGGGCTCGTCATAATCTATATATAGCTCGACAAGCATTCGAGCCCGTTTCCAATCGCCGCCAATGACGACCACACCCGAACCATAACAATGTCTAGAATACAGCGCGTGTCCTGTGCCTCGCCAACCCCAGCGCGTGGCTATGATCAACATTGGCAGCCTATAATCGCCTCCAGATCACGTGGCCGCTTGTTCTGGCTGCAAGTTGAGGCGGTAAACGCTGCTCGTTTTTTTTTTTTTTTTTCCACTTTTATCTGCGACTTCGATCGCGTGTCTGGTGAAAAACGAACGTATGTTTCACGGGTCATTAACGTCGGTGATCTGTTCTAAGTGGTATATGCGCGAAGCACATAAATCGTTGCATAGCCCCTTTAAAGGCGAAGCTTAAGTGTCCTCCATGTTTTTAATGCTCCGGTGCTGCTGGAATGTACAGGGGATGGCGTCTACAGTGAGGCGCTTCTAGTCGCCGTTTGTCCCATTGTGGTATAGTAACCGATAGAGTAGGAACGGCAAGGCGAGTCTTTGGAACGCCCGGCCTCTGGATCGCGCTCCACAACATCCAGCGTGCTTTGGCTGCGTGCGCGCACTCGAGATGCAGGAGATGCGGAAGCATCGTCGAAGGTAGCAAGCTCGCGCTGGAGGCGCCACTCTGAAGCTGCTTTCCGCGGTTCTCAACTTGTCTGTTACTGCAGAAACCTTTGTCTGAATAAATCCGTTCTTTTAGAGCGCAGCTCTTAGGGGCCCGTTTCCGGCTTGAGCGGCGTCGGCGTCGCCGTTGGCGTCGCCGTCGGCGTCGGCGTCGGCGTCGGCGTCGGCGTAACCGCAACCCTCGTAACCCTCGTGAGGGTTACGAGGGTTACGAGGGTTAATCTCATGAGGGTTACCCTCACGAGGATCACGAGGGCCACGAGGGTTACTTGCCCTCGTAACCCTCACGAGGGTTACGAGGGTTAGTTACCCTCAAAAGGGTTACCTTCACGAGGGTTACCCTCACGAGGGTTACTTACCCTCGTAACCCTCACGAGGGTTACTTACCCTCGTAACCCTCACGAGGGTTACGTGGGATAGTTACCCTCAAAAGGGTTACCTTCACGAGGGTTACCCTCACGAGGGTTACTTACCCTCGCAACCCTCACGAGGGTTACGAGGGTTAGTTACCCTCAAAATGGTTACCTTCACGAGGGTCACGAGGGTTATGAGAGTTACCCTCACGAGGGTCACGAGAGTTACCCTCACGAGGGTCACGAGAGTTACCCTCACGAGGGTCACGAGAGTTACCCTCACGAGGGTCACGAGAGTTGCCCTCACAAGGGTTACTAGGGTTACCCTCACGAGGGTCACCATGGTTACCCAGGTCACGTGACCCCGGGGGTCACGTGACCTGGGGATACCCTTCGAGGTCACGTGACCCCCGTTGACGTCATAGCCACTGATGACGTCATCAGTGACGTCACTGATGACGTCACCGGCATCCGCATCGTCATCGTCATCATCACTGATGACGTCATCAGTGACGTCCCTGGTGACGTCACCGGCATCCGCATCGTCATCATCATCATCACTGATGGTGTCATCAGTGACGTCATTGATGACGTCATCGGCATCGTCACGTGGCCCCAGGTCACGTGACCCCCCGACGTCACGTGACGCCCCAAGGTCACGTGACTCCCATAAGGTCACGTGACTCCCACAAGGTCACGTGACCCCCCGCCCCCGAGGTCACTTGACCCACCCCCCAGTAACCTTCCCTCCTTCTCCTCAAGAGCTGCGCTCTAATTCGGCGTTACAGGGAGTTGTAAACGGCTTTCATTTTTTATTTGAATTTTGAAAGTCAATTCACATAAAATTAAGTATTTTCGTTGCGATATAGAAGAACTTTCGTTCGTTTGTAGAACTATCCTTCAACAAAAAAGTGACAACGGAATCTATTTTAGAAGCAACTTTCGATCGACGTAATTTATAAAACCGAAAATCCTTTCGGCTCATATATTTTTCAGGCTGTATGACTCGCTGTGTGCCGCTTTATTCTTTCACTACGGCTACTGCTGTTCCTGTCCTTGTTGTTGTTGTGTATGTGTTGTGTTCGTGGCTGCGTTCTCGCGGATATCTCTTCTTCGTTTTGTTTTACGACATCGCCGATGGCGTTCTGTCGGCTTTTTTAAGGTCGCGGTTTGTCCCGGATCCGTTTTCCTCGTCGGGGCGCCATCGTCATCAGCACCCGTGTCGACAATGCTAAAAAAAAAAAAAAGAAACAACAACATTTTTTACGTGCGGGTTGTGGGATACTTTAGAGCGGCGTCGAAATGTGTTTCGGTCACTCGGAAGATGGGTTAGAGGGCGCGTTCCGGAGATTGCGTCTTCCGGGACATTCGAGTCGACACATTTTGCTGCGCTGAGTCACTCGTAGATCTTCAACTTGTTTTCTCGCACGAAAAAAAAAAAAAAGAGCATAAAACAATAGAGGAAGTAAAAGCTCCTTTTCCAGTTTCCTTCTCAACTTTCAACGCAGATTGTGTTTTATAAGCTGAGTGCCCCGAGAAAACCGACGTGAACAACCGTTACGAACGACCCGTCCCGAAAGAACGCGACGACGCCAAGTTTCAAGTCGTATACACAAAGAAGAAAAGCCCTCGGGGACGTCACGATGTCACGTGACCTGATGACGTCACGTCCCTCTCTGGAGGAGGGCGCATTTCTAAAATCGAATCGTATTATGAGCTTCGACGTTCACTGGGACTCTTCCGTGTTTCGCCGTCCTAGCCATGCATCTGCCAATCCAAAACATGGTTTGTGTATTGGCGCGTGCGCGTTGGCGACGATGCTGTTTGTTTCAGTGTGCAAAACTTTCGGACACGCTAGACTGAAACCCCCCGATGTAAGGGATCCAGGATTGTCTGCATATTTTTCGGTTAAGAACCGAGGGGCTTTTGTTTAGATTCATATAGAGCACGCCGAGAGAAATTGGTGTGTTCTCTCGTGGCCTCGACCACAGTCTCCAAGAAGAGCAACGTTCGTAACCTTATTTTATATAGTGTTACGTTGTTGTTGTTTTTATTCATTGTTGCCTCGGGATTTGAGCAACTTTAAGGTCGGGTATCTTTGTATGTATTAATTCTGTTGTTCTTAACGAACAACTGTCAAAGAGGAATTCACAACGAGAGCTGCCAGCATGTTAAAACTTTTTTTTTTTCTTTTTTTGCAACATGCTTTGTTTCGCAGGCGTGCTTTAAAGCACTTCTTTTTTTTTTCATATGTATCTACCGGTTTGGAATAAACGTAGTTTCAATTCAGAGGGGTACATAAATAAACAACTGATTTAATAACTCGATCGCTCGTATGAGGACTGCCTGCCCACGCGCGCAAACAGGACGGACTGGCTGAAAATATCTTATTTTCCGCAGCTGCCACTAGTCGGAAATTGTCAATATCCAGTGCGCATATAAGTAATGTATTTACGAACTAGCCTAAAGCGACGAGGGGTCGCAAAAACGAAACACAAAAATAGCAACAAAAACAGAATGCAGCATATACCAGACGCCAATATGTTGAACATTTCTGTCGTCCTTAACTTTCAAAATAAACAAACAAAACATCGAATTAAGAAAGCGCGTTCCTCATGATCGAGTGGTAGTATTAACCACGAATAAAATAAATAACTCACAAAAAGAAATCTATCTTAATAGCGCAAAAACAGGAGGAACCAAATTGCGTTAGGATGTAATCCAGTGCGCGAAATAAACCCTAAAAATAAATAACAAACTTTCGGGTTACTCAAAACCCTGGCGGCTCAGACCGTCCCATGGGCTTACCTTAAACACGGAACAACATAAAAGGGAAAAAAGTTATGTTACTCAAAAAAAAAAAGGACATAAATATCAAATTTAATACACTCCCCCCCCCCCCCCCCCCCCCCCCCCCCTTGCGCTTGTATAAGGTCATCCATATAACTTCGGGCGATCGTCTCATCTTCATCTTACCGTGCACAGCTCCATCTATCGCCAGTGGCTAGCAGCAAGAAATTCGATTTTCTTTTTTTCTCAGCCGCGCTACGGTCGCTTGGAGTGACCTCAGCTAAATATTTAAGCGCCACCGCGTCGTACGTATTACTTCGTTTCAACGAAATATAGCAGCGATGCACTTCATCCCGCAAGTGTGAAGCATATTGTAAAAAAGAAGAAATGAATCAAATAGTCGAGTTAGTCGAGTAAAGTGAATATATTTCTTTTTTCTTTTCTTTTTTTAGCAGGGAACGAATGAACGTGTTTGCTCTCTTGAAAAACCCATTTCGAAAGTTTAATCATAAACCGCTGTCGCAGGAGGCCTGAGCTGTTATAGCTGTGAGCAGCCTGCCAGCTTATAAACTCTTTAAGAAATACTATTTCCAGTGCGTGAAAAATTGATTCGAAATTTCGAAAACTATTCAGGTGGCATTTCAAGAATTTTTTTTTAGTGCGTACGTGCACTGCGGCTGGGGAACACGGCAGAGCATAAACTCGCATTGGAAAACCCAGAAACCGAGGGTTCGAACGCGGGTTCTGACGGTATCGATGTGCCCCTCGAATGGGAGCGCTAACAAATGTAATAGAGAAGTTTCAAGTGTCCGCCTTGCCCATTTTATGCAATCTCTATGGCACATAGCATTCACTGTTACAAGAAAACGTCTTCCTCTTCAAAGGGGTGGAGGGCGGGGGGGGGGGGGGGGGGGGGGGGGGGAAGGGAAGGGCAACGATTTTAAGATTAAAATAATTTGCATCTCGTCATTTTTACGTTGTTCATCGCCTCCCAGAGGATACAGAGAACATCTCCTTCTTTAAAAGTGTCGTGATTCCGCTGCATAATCGCCAAGCAAAAGTCGAGCTTTTTCCCCCACCTGCAGCCCCGAGTGGCAGCCGAAGGAACTACGGCAAAAAGCTTACGTGACCTCGCTCGGCTCTAAGCTGCAGCATAACGCCCGCTCATGTCAGCAGAGAGAAGGATAGTCAGCGTCCTGTAAGACAGCACTGGGGAACCTACACGGCGTCCCGAATTACATCACCCTGAAGACCGGGAGTGAGTTAGGGGGTGCCAGAAATGCCAGTATTCATTTTTCTTTTACACAACAAAACCTAGGACCCGCAGGCGAAATTGGTTTTATGCTCTTTACTTCAGAAGTGTCAGAGGGCAACTTGCACAAATGTTTGACCGAAGTCCGGAAATCTTTGCGGGACGACGGTGGGCGTTGCGGGATGGCGAAAATGATCTACGAAAACCCCTTATTAAGGAGTTTTAGTAGACCGTTAACGCAGCCCTCTAAGCACCCGGATAGCGCTGCTTAATCCGCCAGAAGACCTTGAACTATGCAGACAAGGCTGGGGCGCGCATGCGCAGCTGCCCACGGTTTCTTTACGGATACCGTAGCGGAAAAGAAAAACGATCTACCACAACTCCCCATTGGCTCCGCGGGTCTCGTAGCCTTTTTTCGGTCCACGGTAAATCGGAATTAAGTGGAATATCGCAAAAAAAAAAAAAAAAAAAAAAAATACCGCAGGATGAGCGGGACGGATTGAAAGAAGGAAAGAGAGTGGATAAAATAAAGCGTGCAGTAGGAGATCGAGAATCGGAATGGGAGAGGGGATGTTGAAATATAACGCCGTTAAGATCCAAGTGGACGCTGCCATTTATTTAAAATGTCGTTTCCGCCAGAATGAAGCACCTAGCCTCGGTTCTCGCCCTTTTCTCATCTCGTACGCCACACGCTGTTCCTTCCGTCTCGACCGTTTCGCGAACGTCTACACGAAACCGCATTTCCAGCCCGGATGAGAACTTGCCCATCTGGCGTCCAGAAAGCCGTTTCGAATCCGGACGCCATCTTTAACCGCGTTTGTCTGCTCTTCGTCTGATTCGCTCCGTTGTTGTCTGGTTCCCGCTACCCTCTCTCACATCAAGTATAACCTCTTCCCAAAAATTATTCGCGTCCTCAGTTCTTTTTTTTTTTGCTTCTTTATAACCTTGCAGCACTCACGTGCCTCATACAGATAAAAATACCCAGTGTTCTCTGCAGGAATGACGGCAGAATTATTTGTCGACACCCCAGAAGTACGCTCGAATCATGCTTGCTCTGTAGATTATGTCCGCAGACAGATTTGTTTTTATGACTAACGTCATACAAGGATGAAACGTGCCTCAAACAGCGTCTGCTAACCGTCTTTTGCACGGCGATGAGCAGAACGATCGCGCCTTTTATGTAGGATAAAAGTTGTCATTGATAACACATTTGCGTACGCCCGTCAGGGTGGGCAGTAGATCACCAGATGCCGATTATTCAATTATATATATATATATATATATATATATATATATATATATATATATATATATATATATATATATATATATATAGCTTGTCACGACGTGTTCAGGGACGCAAGCGGGTAAGGCTGCAATGGTTTTAAAGTCTTTCGTTTTCTTCAACTTATTCTATTTTCTTTTTACCATAATAATCACCGTAACGCGTTTGTATTACCAACTCCAGGAAGTCAGACTGACGGGTTATCCACCGACAAAAGTTTCTCCTACTCTTGTTCGGAACATACAAATGTTCAATCCCATTGGGATTTTGTTATGGCCACTCACTGTCCGAAGTAAATATAGCATTGCATCGTTCCCATCGTTGTAATAATCTAGTAATACTATATACGAAAACAAACACTTCTAGCAGATGTTGAATACACCTTGGTTGATAGCTAGGTGACTGGATATGTGAACACGGCTTACGTTTTTAAATCAGGCGGCGGCTTGCTCCACCTGGCCACCACACACGAACAGTTCCCGAAGAGACGGTGATTGTGCTGCAGAGCTCGGATTGCCCAAAAACAGGTTGTGTCTGGACGACCAGTGGGGGTTACGCTGTTCGGCTAATGTGACTCTAGATACTATTCGATAAATAGTGGACGTTTTTCATTGCCATTACTGGGTACTGTCATACATCCGTTCTCAAATCAAATCAAAAGTCGGAGCATCGAATGTTGCTACATTTACATGAACCGATGTTTGGATGTTATAACGTGACAGCGTTAAGGAGTTCGTGTCGCAGAGAAGCCGGCGTCGGTGGCGTGCCGCAAAAATCCTGATTAGTCGATAGGGTCATGACGTTACAGTCACATGACCTCGCGCGGGAATGTCAAACAACCCACAACGCGTACGTGACGTCGCGCGTGGAATGAAAGGGATCAAGAGCATGACATGAAAATTAAAGGTCGCCGCATGTCTCAATTGATTTCACCTCATAAAGTAATTCATTTACCTTAAAGGGACAATGAAGACGATTTTATTTAATGCTTTTAAATGATGTTTTTATGCTTCTTGGGAACATAGCATGCTGCCCAATTTTTTTGTAGACATTTATGACGCGTATTTCTGTGCCTATGAAAGAAGTAAAGAAACCGAAACTGAACAATCTCCAGTCTCGTTTCTGGGCCTCCGAAAACGGAGGTGACGTAGGGAGTGACGTCAAGTGCGAATAGTCGGTATCGGTAGTATTTAGGAGATCGAGACTCTGGTTACCGCGGTGGGTTATAGCAGCGCGGTGGCGCGGTCGTTTCGTCGAA
>NW_024609838.1:26559832-26617418 GCF_016920785.2 Ixodes scapularis
AATTCCGATAGTTTAAGTTGGTGAGGCAAGATGGCTGCGCACTGGTTCGCCATACTTGGCCCAGTCGGCCATCTTTCATCCATCCATTCATCGAAAACAAGGCCGCGCGCCGCGCAGGCGCAGAAGTCGCCAGGAGGCGCAGCTGGCGGAGCCAGGAGCTGGTAGAGCGTTCTGTCGACGAAACGTCGCAACATCTGTCGATGAAACGAGCGGGTGCTAGTTTCCACGAAACGACCTGTCGGTGAAACATCGCAGTGTCGACGAAACGATTTGTCCATGAAACGTCGTTCGACGAACTGATTGCCACCGGTTCATGGGCACAACAATAAAAAGACGGTGACGACGATGCTATCACAGAGAGACCACAGTCAGATCCACTGTCACACGCAACGAGAGTTACCTCCATCTACCTTTTTTTTTCTTAAATTTTCGTTTTCTATTTCTTTCCGCCACCGGCTCGATTTAGAAGCTCACGCTCGCCGATGACGCAAGGCCTGCCCCCGCTCGACTCCCTCCGCTGGGCGCCACGTCCTTCTCCCGTCACGCGAGCTGCACGCATAATCGGTCGACGACGATGACCCAACCAGGCGAGGCGCATATCCCCCACCTCGTCGCCTCCTGCGCGGCGTATGTGCCACTAACTAACCCTGCCACGCGTGGATTGCTCCACGGCTGTACTGCGCTTCACCCCGCGACGCACCACGGCGGAAGCTACGAGCCGTCGCAGCCAATCAAATGCCGCCTGAGTGTCACGTGGCATTGGATTGGGGAGCAGCAACCAGAAACCACCTCGAATAATGCGAGTCCACGAAGCCGTGACGTCATACCAGTCGGACGGCGCCAACTCGGCAAGAAACCCATTTCGGAACTCGGTGCCAAAATGTTCCCCCTAATTTAGCGGGGAACCGTAATTCGTCCGTAAGCCCCCTGGTGTCAGGTCACGTCACATTAATTTTCACGCCAAGTTTAGCGGGGAAACTGAATTGGGGGGGTACAGTAAAAATACATGGTTGCGAGTCGGCGCTCTGCCCGGTTTGTCGCTTCCCTTTGTGTACCTTTTTGCGCTGTTTTATCTCGTTGATTGGGATCCGTCACTTACGCAAGTCGGTGGCACAGGAGAATCGCTTCTAGATCAGCACAGAATTATCTCTTGATCCGTTCTAGTTTCGACTGCGTGAAAGTAAGAACTGGCCAGAATAAAGCGGCGACTTCTGAGCGCCTCAATTAAATTTCTTCCTCCATAAAAAAAAAAAAAAAGTCTTTAGAGCCAAACTTGTGCAAAGAGCCGCTTGGACCACACTCCGAAATAAACGTCACCCTCAAGAAGACAGCCATTCGTTTGGCACAGACGCCATACACTGACATGATAATGGTCAACGTTGCCAGACTGAATTTCGAAAAGGGTCTAGCGTCCTTCGAAGCATTTTACTAAACACGATCCCCATCCGCATACGTTGACGCAGCTCTCGTACCCAATCTCTGCCTGCGCCCGACCTCCCGATGATGACCTCCGAAATGGTATGGGCTATGGCGTATACGGGCTTTGATCGCTCCATAGGCTGTCGCAGTCACGTGACAATTTCGCGGCTTTGGATTGGCTGAGGTTGGCTCGTAGCGTCCGCTGCGCTTAGGTGGAGCGTAGCCGGTGCTACATCAGCCATGCGGCGGTGCCAAGGCTATAGCGAAAGCGCAGAGTTCGAAGCATGCACGCTTACGACACGGCATAAAGAAGCCTGGTTTAAACCAGCAGCGTCTGACGCAAACCAAACTGGCAGAAGTCTGTGGCTCTCGTGTCAGGTAAAGGTAAGCTTCCGAAAGACAGGCCGCCACTTCGATACGCCATGTCCTTTTTTCTGCTGTTGCTGTTTCGCCCAGAAGAAGGATGTTCTCGTTCGTAGCAGCTTCTGAAATCAGGATCGACAACGAGCATATTTTAGGTATTTAGGGAGGGGGGACTCAATATAGCGTAGTTGCTGGGCGAGTGTACTATTTGTGTTCACCGTGGGCTCGGAACCTCGTGTGAGATACTAGACCATGGGTCCGTTTGCTTCACCAAAGAAGCCCGCTCTTCTTTTTTTAAAGCGCAGCTCTTTAGGCGCCCGTTTCCGTGTTTCGCGGCGTCGGCGTCACCGTCGCCGTAACCGCGCTAAATTTAGCGGAAAATTGACGTCACCTGACCTCAATAACAATTCAATTCCCCTCTACGTGACCTCAACGCCAATTCAATTCACTGCTAAATTTAGCGGGAAAATTTACGTCACATGACCTCAACTTACGAAAAACTTACGAGCTAGCCGCAAATGAGGAGAAGAAGAAAAAAAGAAAAAGAACTCCTGAAAACAAATGTTTCAAGCGAGACGGCAGACTGTACAAGAAGGAAACGAGCTTATACGACGTTCGACTGCGTGTATGTATACAGAAATACGCGTGGGGGCGATATTACACCCGGGAACATTTCCAGCTCGCGGGCTCAATCCCCGTCTAGACATGATCGAGAGGGCCGCACGGATGACTCTCTATATCGAGGTGCTGGTGTTTGCGAGAGATATGCGGACGACCATTTCTGTTTATACTACGTTTCTTTCGCCTTTTTTTTTTTTCGTTCGCGCATGCGGATATATGTACTCTTATGTTCCGAGTGTGTACGCTTGCTTCCGAGGCTGCGTGTGTACGTATGTTCCGTTTACGAAAAGGCGTACGATTCTCGGAAGTTGAGTAACGCATCGAATTGGCCAGAAGGGAGGAAGGAAGGGAGGGAGGGAGGGGGGGGGGGGAGGGGGGAATCTGAGCAGCTTTTATTTACTATACCAGGGCTGGCCAAACCGTGGCTCGCGAGCCTCATGCGTCGGGCTTACTTTACCTTCCGTTATCTTGCCTTCTCGCGGGAGCAAGACGCGATGGTTTGTACTATTTCGACGAGGACAGATTGGATTTTCGAGTACGGCCACTTGCGCTATAATGGTGCCGCAAGTGCCCGTGCGCCACCAGGTTCGCGGTCGGCAACAGCGTGGCACTTCAATGACGTCATCACATAAAGTACCAAAAACCATTGTGTGTGTGTGTGTGTGGGGGGGGGGGGGGGGGGGGACGCGGTGAACACACTATGTCAAACCCGCTCCAGGCATCACACCTTTACGTTCAGTTTCCGCGAAACAGGAAAGCCACTGAGCCCGGAATTATTTCGAGGACGCTGTTTGGGCGTGAGATGGGAGAGCTGCACATAGAGGGTCCGTTTCCCCATGCAGAGATGTTTACATTGGCGTTCGTGTGTTCAGTCTTTCCCTCGTGTTCGCAGGGTACACGGTTACTTCCCGAAATTGATTACCAGAAAACTGTCGGCCATGCGCCAACGGAAAGTTTACTTCGGTGTCCAACGACGTATAAGTGCATCCGCATATCCAGTTTTGCACTTTCGAAGCAGCCCGACAACGCACGATTTAACTACGTCGCCATGACAAATTAGAAAACACATGCGCATACAAAAGAATAAAAAAAAAAAAAAAAGGACGCGGTTGCGAAAGAAAACCATTCCTCCGGTCAGTGAGCCTCGCCATCCCCGCTCACAAAGGGAAGGCAGAGATGCAGGCTTTCGCTCACTAAATGTTTTGACTGCAGCGTCGTACCTGCCGGTGTCGACGAACTCGATCCGCCCTTTGTACGGACTTCATTCCGCACCTACATCACGCCCGGCGCGTAGAAAATCTTCCAAAGGCCGCCGCGCCAGCCACATGCCGCACTTTACACCCACCCCGGTGCGGACGCCGTCAAAACAAGTCCATTGTTATACAAACGTCACGCTCGCTTTTATAGAGTCGCAACGCTGCCAGCCTCCAAATGCGCGCCAAGAAGATCACCGACTTTCGGAGGTTTTTTGCAGCCTCGTGTTTCCGACGTCACACCAAGCCTGTGACGTCACGGGCCATGCGCATGCGCAAAGAAATATTAGGTGTGAAGACGCGCTGGGCAAAGGCCACTCACACGAATCGGCTAACAAATGAGCTAAAGAAAAAGACAGATATTTCAGAAGAAAAAAAAAATAGAAGGAAATAATATGCACGTAATATAGTGCATTGGACAATTTTCCGTTAAGCGGCCACACTCGACGTAGCAATCGATTTCCGGTAGGGGCGTTAATTAATTTTCCGGGGCTCGCGATTAACGATGCAAGAAATTCCGCCAACCGGCTCTCCCAAATATAATTTTTGATGTTACGCGAAGTAAATAAATAAAAAGAAAGAGGTTGACATTTGAATGCAACTTGGGAAGCGTCACACGATGCCCCTGTTTACAACGTAACCGATGCCCCAGAAAGAAAGAGAGAGAGAGAGAGGTAAAAGCACATCCGGTTTGTTCTAACATTCGAGCCGACGGATGTCATCGCACGCGCGGCTGCTATTAATTTGGGCTTCACTCGGCTTCGGATTACGACGGACCGCAGAGGGCGCTACGAGCCAATCCCAGCCAATCCAAGGCCGCGGGAGTATCACGTGACCTAGGAAAAGGGGGCGCTGCGATGCGCAAGGCACGCATTCACGTGATTCCTTTGCAGCGCATCGATTGACTGGGGTGGGGGGTCCACACGGAAATAAGATATTACCGTGAATTCGCGTCCTCGCGAAACCAATACCGCGGCAAATTAATTCATTCTACGAATTTAAAGTAAATTTTAAAAAAAAGTATGATTATATATTTGAACGTTATAACCGGAACTTTGATCTCAGCGGGAAACTGAAAAAGGAAACACTGAATGGATGCGGACGCGCATGGGATCGCAAGCAGCAAATCTACATCTCATACGGTGTATACAAAAATAAAATAAAAACGAGGGGCGGTTGTTTGTAATTTAGCTCGAACCTTTTACGTTTGCGCACTATGAATAGAACATCCATTAAAATTGTGTTGCTCGTGCATTTAGACCGCCTTGATGTTGGTACGCTTCAACGGGTGACCTGTCTCTGGAGTCTCGACTGTATACTAAAAAATCTAGCCGGTGCAGTACAACCGCTAACCTGGGGAGTCTCTAACGTGCACCACGCAGTAGTAATCTCACGAACGCGTGCCGGTACCAGGCTCATCCAGATCGAAAACGGGGCAAGCGGGGTGGGGATCCAACTTAGCAGGTCCTGCGGCGCAAGCTTTCGCTCCATGCTCCGAGTTGAGACACGTTAGCCCACTCGGCCAAAACCTTCATTCAAGGTCTCCCATCTTTTAAACGCCGAACCCGACGCGCAAATAGACTCAATAACAAGCTTGAAAGACGCCCCCCCCCCCCACTCTCTCTCCTGTACATCTGTCCCTCCGTTTATTGCCCCCCCCTTCCCCCCCCCCCCCCCCCCGTTATAAAAAAGCGCAGTGTTTTTTTTTGTTGTTTTTTTTTTTATCGCAGCAAAACGATTAAGTTAAAAAGGCCGCACAGGTATATCAGATATACCCCCACGCTGCACCCATAACTTTTTCTTTTACCTTTTTTAACGGAGGCGTATGTGCGTTAATGTATAACGAACGTCTCCAATGTCGCCTCCTAATGACGCCTACGAAAAAAAACAAAATCGGTCTCGTCACATTCGAGAAGAGCGCGCCAGATGTCGTCAGACCCAGCGCGCTCGCATGAGCGACCCCATTAAAAATAACCCCTCCGCATCAACAACACACCCGTCGCTAGTATTATATATCCGCCCGAGAGTCTATGAACGCCGACTGAATCGACTGTACACCGAGCTCCCACGATCTAATATCAACCCCTTCACCGCACCCGAATCGAATTAGCAAAGGCAAATTCAACAAAGCCCTCACCCCATCTGTCCGTGGACGCGAAGGCCCGTCGTCTGCTACGAAGGTCGCCATTTTGACTCCCCGGCTTCCTCCTTCCCCGCCTCAGTTTACGCCTACGTTTACGCCCAAGTTTTACGCCGAAGTGAACTTAGGCGTAAAACACAGAGCGTGACTCCGCTATACAATCGTTAACTCTAGTGGTTCCGAAAAACAGTCGAAAGCTCCAAAACATGAAACAATCCCGATTTCCCAATTTCGACGCCATTGACGGGACACGTTTTACACGGAGCAAATGACAACTGTCATTGGCCTCACACGATGTTCCTAATGGTATTCGTGCGGGCTTTCGTTGTACATTTTTTTTTTTCACAAAGAATCCCAAATAGCACATTTGAAGTTTGTGATCGATAACGTATAGGGTTATGGTGGCCGTTTCGTAATCCAATACGTTCGGGTCGATATGAATTCCTTATCCTTCCCCGTGTGATGTCCAGAGACCTCAACACTTACAGGATGCGGCAATATTTGATTATCATTCGGACAGATTTACTACGAGAAATCCGCATAAGAGACACACTAATGCGGTTTGTGCCGGTGCGTTGGACGTCGTATATGCGTATCGGTGCACGAATCTCGGCGATACGCACGCCGGAATAACGGGATCGTTCCTAACTGGCTCGTGATTGGACCTGGCAGCCCGCTGCTTTGGGCATCTGGTTTATCGTATACGCTGAGACGAGGTATAGCTGGCTGCTACCATCGCCGCACAATGTCTTTCTTTTATGGTGGTTCGTTTTTGCTTGTCACTCACCCCCGCCTTTGTCTCGCCAGGTTGATCCCGACCAACCCAGCTGCGGCGAGCACCGCACGCGCGTGCCAAAAACAACAGACTGCGCATGCTCGGAGACGTCACGCAGACAAAATAAATAAAAACGAGGTCGTTTCTCGTTACCCCCAGCCGTTGGACGATGATAAATAAACGAGAACGTGAGCCAACTGTCGAAAACAATAAAAATAAATAGATAAAGAGAACATGTTGCTTGCCTTTCCTCTACGAGGCTCGAAGTGAACAACTTTTCGCGTCAGGCGCATATACCGTTTTCTGAATTACCCAAGCACCAAAGAGAATGCTGGAACCACTGCAGAAACGCCAGCACGTGCAGCGCGTGTACCTACGTTCCCGGCATTCTCTTTGATGCCTCGGTAATGCGGGTAAAGGTCAAATCGCGCGTAATTGTAACGGTCATAACAACATCATCATCATCGTCGCTACTATGCACGCTGCCTTCGACGCGTGCATATAGTGCACGTCAGAGTCACTCAATGTTGCCAGAGTACCTAAGTCGGCTTACCGGAACTCAATCCCGCAGAATCCAGTTCTGATTGGCTGGTTTAGCCCATGGCGGAAGTTATCAGTCGGCCATTTTGTGGATCGACCGAAAACCATAAGAAAATGTATATAAAACGTTTCCGCGTTGCTACGGCGGGTACTCACAGGTGGGACTGGGCATCGATGAGTTAGGACCGAAGGAAAGTCCGTTAATTTTTTTCTAGCTTTTTTTTATTATTGTTTTTTTATGAAGTGGTTGTTAATCTGGTTCGCCAAAAAAAAAAAGATTGCCGGCTCGTTTGCTCGCTCCGGTTGCGATTATGCTGCGTTTCAAGCTCTACGCCTCAGACGCTAAGCCTAACGCACATGGACTTCCGACATGTTCCGACGCAGGAGAAAAGAGAATAACAGCGAGGAGCAAGTCACGCACCTCATGGAAACAAAAGAAAGAACTTAAAAAAAAAAAAGAAGCAAACTAGTGTGGCCACAGCCCAGGAAAACAAATTGAAGAGCTCGCACGAGAACGAACGCTTCGCCTCGACCGCACAGCGCCATATTGGGGATGGATATTGGAGCAGGCTTCGAGCCCTTAGTTCCAGCGCGACTGCCGCGCCACGACTCGGTTCTAAAACGAAGCTTGGGAGGTTCGGTACTTTTCCCTTCAAAAACCGCAATAATAATAATAGTAATAATAATAAAAAAAGTCAGGTTTTCGCGGAGCACTTATGTACATAAGTAATATATATGTAAATGCATTTTAGATTAGAAAAATGCCATCTTATCAAGACGTATACACGTTTGGAACGTCAAAAGCATCGCTTCTTACCCCGACAACCAATTCTTGTAAGAGATACTTCACGCGGCGTATGAACAATGCGCAAACCTTTTTTTTTTTTTTTTTTTTTAGGTGAAAACAGGTTTAAAGAACATGCCTATTGATCGTGCACGTGTCTTCTGCTGCACGTGCTGCGCGTGCTACAATAAAATTACACGCTTCGCTGCGCACAGCGCATTCTATTTCCCGGTTGCACCGAAAAGTAAAAAAAAAAAAAAAGACCGAATAAGGTTATAATTCAAACGCACCAGGGGTGTGACAGTATGGCAGGTAACCACGAAGGGAACCAGCAACAGCTTCTATGAATAGACTAATATCCTGCCACACGGCAACGGTAATGTCATTTCCATCGAATAAGATTATGTGATCGCACAATTAGCGCACGCCACTCCAGCCGCAATGCGGTGCGACGCTCACAGTCAGAATGGCGAGTTGATTCGACGACCACATAATCCCATTCGCTGGAAATGACTATGAAGGAGCCACGAAATGAATTTTGGGCGGGGATAAACGATTTCAGATCGGAATTTTACCAATCGCATATCTTTCAGTGAGCCAGAAGAAAGAGGGAATTTCGGTGCGAAAGTTTGGAAATATAGCGGACTACTTCTTACCTCGAAAGCACTCCGCCTTTTTACCGTGATGCAGCCGCGGTGCCAAAGCTAAGTCAGCCGAACCCAGCTCACGGATTGGACACGGGAACTGTACGTCACTCGGACGTATGCGCTCGTCAACAATCAGTGGGTCGACGAATATGAAGATTCGCGTCCGTGGCCAACGAGGCCGTGAGGGCATTTATCATCACTTGCGAATGACAAGTTCCACGGTGTGCGTGGAAGCTTGGAGTCATTGCCTCCGGTGCCCAAGCGCGTCAAGACCATGTACGTTCTCATCTTCTGAGTTGAGGATTAAAACCAATGTAGAAGTACTCGTTTTTCTTAATTATTTTCGAGAGTATTCGGCAGATCATTCCGTGTTCTGCGTTGTTTATGTGTTTGTCGCAGTTTCCGCCGGGTCCGGGGAAGCGGAGATCAAGTGCCGCGTTTCCCGAGTTGAGGGAGGGAGGGGATGGGTCAGTGCGCGTACGAGACAGAGTTCTGCTTCCGCGGATTGTTTGTGTTCATGTTACTCATAGTTTGTCCGCGGGCTTTTTTGCCCCTACGTGCCGAACCTCGGTTTTCGAACTCGCGGGGAAAGCACCGCTTTCCCACGAGAGGCCGCTGCTCCCAGGGTTGCGAGCGTCTGCTCCTTGACCCTGAAGCACAGGGCGAAACGTAAATTCACCGAAGAACCCGGGGTCGAGAGGTAAAACACGTCGAAGGGCGTTAGGATGGATGGATAATACGTTTATCGGATAGGGTGTTTGGCTGAGACGCGGAGGGGAAGTGCCTCTGGCTCTTGGAATCGTACCTCTCCCGTGACGCTCGAAGACCAGGCACGATACTCTTGCATATGCCTGACGTACGTTTCTTATCGCTTAAAGGGCAACTCCACTGCATTTTTACAATTTTTGGGTTATGATCTATTTAGTCGAAGTCAGCGACCCTGAATCACGAGATATAATTTGTTTTTCGGTAGTGTGTATAGTTTCAGGTTCGGGTCCTAGAATTTGGAACCAAGGACAGCGTTTTTATGACCCGCCGTGGGGGCGGTGATCTGGAAAATGAATCGCCGAGCGTGTGTCGGCGCATGGGACCGATTGGATGTTTTGAGGGACCTGATTGGACGTGCCAGGGCGTCGACATCTTTCACGACCTCCCCCAGTTCCCGACGGTAGCTCAACATGCTCCATCGAGGTCCCGGACCAAAACAACCTGAACATCTCCACTGCTAAAGAAGAAGAAGTTGGGTACAGATTCGTAGGAAAGAAGGATGGAGAGGTAACTTCGGTACACATTCGTCTAGCGTCGCACTCAGATTCGAGGTGTGCCGTGCGGCGGGGGTATCATCCATTGCTTCTAAAACCGACCGGGCTCACCCGCAATAGTCGTGGCAACAGCACACGCGCAGGAACCCCTTTTTTTATTCCTTAGAAGAGCCAGCGCCGCAGCTTTGTTGGGGCGTCAGATTCTGCCGTCACGAACTATCTCTCTCATCGCGACGTCAGCTATATAGGATTCTGACGTCACGGATTATGGTGCTCGTGGCGTGACGTCACCAACATGAGTCCCTACGCCCTGATGTCAAGGCAACCCGGTGGCGCTGCTATCGGCACGCGCATGCGCAGAGTGCGGTTTCTGGGGACGCGCTGCAGTGCCCACACCCGATGTGGGCGAAAAGCGAACGTGCGTTTAAACAGCGTTTTAGTCCTCTTCCCCAAATCAGCCCGATGTTTCATCAAAATACCGGTAAACCGTTTAAGAGAAAAAAAAAAAATGGTAACCTGACACACAAGAGTCCTCGACCCCCTTTCAAAAGTCTTGCAACCAAACGCAGCTGGGTTGCCCACCACACACGCGACTTACCCGGAAACCAAGCAGAAACTACCGTGGTGCTAACAGCCGAACAAGAGGAACAAAAGAACGGAGCAAACAAGACGGACGTCTGACAACCGACCACCCCAGCTACCAAAGACCCCCAAAAAGCTCTAGACGAGCGGTGTGGTCTCGGAGCTCTTCCCGTCCACGGTTTATTGTCTAACCCAGTTCTATGTTCCCTAACCGCAGAAGGATTTACGGGAACAAACAGTTCGTTCGTGCTTGAAGGGGGGGAAGGGGAGAGGAAAAAGGGGGGGGGGGGGAGAGAAAGCATGACAGGAAGTAAGTAGTACACAGACAGGCGCGTGCGCGCGCTGCAGCGTTTTAGGGGGAGCCAATTTCCTCTTTTGCGGATTAGTCGCCATTACCCCGCCTCCCCCAAATCCAGAGAACCGAGATTAGACCGCGAGTCCGCTGGTCGCCCAGACGACGGAACCAACGGGATTATCCAAGCGGAACGCACTCCCCCTCATCCTCACCATCACGCTGAGAGTGAGTGAGTGAATGAGTGAGAGGGTGATTGAGCGAGAGACAGAGAGAGACAAATAAAAAGAAAGGAGGATAGAGTACGAGAAAGGTAGAAAATGAAACAATACAGAGATGATATATCGTTAACACACTCGACGAATCTCGCTCGAGCACCGGGTTCAGACGAGGTTGCTGGCATTTGTTAGAGCGAATTGTCAAGTGTATATTTGAGCTGCCAGGAAGCGGGAATAGTTGGCGAACCCTACTCGCTGTCCGCTAAACATTGGCGCGTCTGTAAACTAAGGCAGTCAAACACCGTGTTCTATGCCAACCCGTGTAAATTTTAAGAGAAAAAAAAAAACAACGCATACATTTTGATTTTAGTGCCAGTTGTATCGCGCAGTGCACACGTCAAGCCGCACGCGCAACGCACTACTGTACGATCTTGTGTCACGACATATGTATACCACATGCGTGACATGCAAGTCACACGCGTGACATGCAAGTCACACGCGGGTGAAGCGGGGATGCATAAAAGAAAAAAAAAAAGTCGCGAGCATGAACCAAGCCTCAAAACACCGAAGCAAAACCGAGAACGCACACACACAGATATATATGATCGAGAGTTCAAAATAAAAGGTACCGGAAATGACAAAAATAAATAAATAAACAAATCGACACGAAAGCGACTTATAAGCTCTCCCCCAAAAAGGTACCATAAAGCAGTGCGGACATCGGAGTCTGCCACCAACTAACCTCGTAAGGCGTACGTGACCCTACCAATAAATTAAAAAAAAAAGGGGGGGGGGAGACATTATATTTTAGCCCTGCTTCTAAAATCCGGCCATCAGCTCTGTCGAGAAAGCCCCGCCATTGATGTAATTCGGGGGCAAGCAGTGACTGGACGTTATCTCTCTCTCTCCGAGCTACGAGGAGACACGTCACGACGAACTGCAGCGGACGCTACGAGCCATTCCAACCAATCCGACGCCCCGTGAGTGTCACGTGACCTTCGGGAGAAGCGCAGCGACCCGCAAGTCGCGCAGTGACGTCATACATTCGCGGCGCAGGATCGGCCGCTCGTAGCGTTACCTGCGGTCCATCGTAAGATGAGACACGAAGTGCAGAGAGTGTGCGCCGCGCACTTTAGACGAACTTTAAAGAGAACGAACGACCCCTCTTGGATCGAAGACGAACAAAAGCACGCAGGTAATAAACGAATCCCTTAGTTCCCTTTCGGCGTGCCTCATCCGGGTCTTAAACTAACTCGAGGATGAAAAAAAAAAATAAAATAAACAACGGTCGTTGACTTTGGGGAAGCTTAAAAAGCTTTCAGGAAGACTCATCAGAGAGACTGACTCGTCCCCGTCCATTTCTATAAGCGAGCAGAGGCGAGCTTTGTCCGTCCGTTCGTCTTACGGGCAAAGTGGAGGGGAACTAAACGAGGTACTTCTTCGCAGGATTCAATCGGTTCTAAACATCGTTTCCTCTCTCTATAGCCTCATCGTTCGGTGGTGCTCACGGGCTACTATGACGACACGTCAAAAATCTAGTTAGGACGCCCTTTCATCTTATTTAAAGTCAGCCTTGGCAGAGACAAGGGTACCCAAGCATTCTTTTCACTCAACCAGAGAGGAAGGAAAGCAAGAAAAGATGCGATACGTAAGCCACAGGGCAGAGAGAAAAAGTTAGGAAATGTCAGTAACGTCAACTACACAAGGGGCTACATCGTGCGCTTTGAACCCCCAAGCGCAACCGCAACCCTCAAAACTTCAAAGAGCTAGAGTTCATAGCCTTGGCTCCACTACAGCTCTCATTAATATCAAGAGAGTACTGCTCGCAACTTCCCATCTGGCGACGCCATCAAGCTAAGCGCGAAACGGAGGAACGAACCACAAATCAAGCGGTTGAGACCGCAAACAGCGCAAGCAAAACACAGAGTAGACAGGATCGCTGAACTGGGCTTACGCGGTAACATGACTGAAACAAACCTCGCGCACCGACTGAAACAGGAGCGCCTAACGATGACGTTATATTCCCAGCTGCGTCCACGAAACCGATACAGAAGTAAGCGCACTAGAAAACAAATTATTCGTACGGTTCCGTCGTCCTAAATTGTATTCCAAGAGGGCAAGCTATAGCAAACGGCACACCCCATACCCGCACAACAAAAGTTGTTCCATATCCGCATCCAAAGGTCCCCCACTAAAGAATCGTCGCACAAAGTCCTCAGAAATCGAGAGCCCACGTGCTTTACTTTTACACAAGGAAGGTTCCCGCAGGTTGCCAAACTTTCACGCTGAAAAGCTCTCCAAAGAGACGCTGCAGCGCAGGTGAGCTGCAAACGATACCACCACGTGGCCGCTGCCGAGATACCCCGAACAAATATCTACACAAACCACTTTCTCGGTTGTTCCAAAAAGAAAAAAAGAAGAAAGCGTATAGTCCCCGGCTCTGAGCGACCAGGGCACGCACGAGAGCTGTTATCTCCCACTTTAGGGAACACAATCGGCACGAAACGAGCCAGAACGAAAACCGACGACGCCAAGCAGCCCTCCACCCAAAACGGCACCACTACCTCCCCCCTTCGAAGACCCAAAACGTCCCCACAACACAGCGCACAGGTAACCCAACAAGAAAAGGTCTCCAAAGATCTTGGAGACAGAAAGACTCCGCCGAAAATCCCGCTGGCGCCTGGCTTCACCTGAGTTCGATCCGTCGCGTCCAACACAAACGTGCTCTGGGAACCCCCCCCCCCCCCCCCATACGGAACACAAAAGAATGCCCCCCTCCCCTATGACCCCACCAGACAACCCCTACGACAGGTACAAGAAAGCAGGTACTTTCCCTTATGCCCCCCCCCCCCTTCTTTCTCCCTTTTCTTCCGCCCTCCCCTTTCCCGTCTTTGAACCCTCTATGCACCCCAGTCACCCTGCTCAAACAGTTTCAAACTAGTCTCCATCCCCTTCTTTTTCCCCTTTTTTTCCCCAACCCAACTTTGCATCCTTTCTTTCCAAAGGGGCAGGGAAGCAACCTGAGAATCAAATAAAAAAAAAAACATAAAAACAGAATAGATGGATGCCTTCGGGGTACCATACGAAAGAGAACCCCACACCAAAATCTCGCGATATCCCGTCGGTTGACGAACGTGCCTCCCCTCCCCATCTTTTCTTTTCTTTATTTTTCAATTTTATTTTTTATTTCTTCCCGACAGAACCCCATTTCTTCGGCAAGCCTTTCTTTCCCCCGTCTGTCGGCTCCCGACGGCACCGGACAGAAAGGCGGTACGAAACAAGACTAGGCAGACCGACAAACAAAGAAACAAACACACGCAGACACAGCGCCAAAGGGGACACCGCACACGCGCATACATACACACAAACAAACACGCAGACACACACGCACAAAAAAAAAAAAGCGTTCTTCGCAGCGGCAACGGGACTCTGCGTCGTGCACCGCGAACCAAACCAGCCGATCGAGCCTTTTGCTCCCGAAAAACGGCGAGAGAAAACCGAGACTCACAAAAGCGGCCACCTTTCTCGAAAGATCGACGACGCCAATGGAGCGCAGTGCACACCGCGCGCATCTGGCCCGCTTTCCCGAAAGGGGAACAATTCAGACAGTCCGACCGCATACCGACGTACCAGAGTAAAAAATGAACATAACCTTGCTTACAAATACCCCGACGAAATAGAAGGGAAACTGCGTAGGTGTTACTGTCCACCAAGTGGAAGCCGCGACGCCGTGTGAAAATGATCGATAAGGGGAATATACTAACGGATTGAACGGACAGCCGGCGACCCAGAGACAGTTTAGAGAGAGAAGTGTAAAGGCACGCTTGCTTTCACTTCCAACGTCGTTATGGAAAAGTTCACTTTTACGACTTTCTCGCGTGCTTCGTGCATGCGATCAATAGCTGCCATGTGAAAACGGTGCCTACCGAATTTGTTTTTGTAAGTACACACGAATAAATACGTGACAAAGAGGTAAAAAAAAGCATACGAACTTCAAATGTTAGTCAAAATATGGCATGGAGCAGCAGGTGACATATTCAGAAGAGACCAATCATTTCCGAAAAAGAAAACCGAGTCAAATTTGGGGGTTTTACGTGCCAAACCAACGAGGGGCATCTGGCACGCCCGCGCTGAGGACTGATGATTAAATTTGACCTCCTGAAGATATTTTGACGCGCGACCGACATCTCGGTCACACGGCGCTTTCTCCGCAAAAAGCCTCCGTCAGATTGCGGGTACCGCGGCCGGGATTCGAACCCGCCAACTGGGGGGATCCGTATAGAACGGAGCTCTGCCTCTGAGCCACCGAGGCGGCTCAAAAAAAGTAAAAGGAGGAGGAGGAGGAAAAACTTTATTTGTCTTAGGGTGATTGTTGAGCGGGCAGGATAGGGAGCTTATCCCCGCCTGGTGGCTAGGAGTCCATGGACCCCAGCGACCCACTCAGCCCGTTGGGTGACCCTGTCCTGAAGGACCGGGTCCGAGCTGAGCAGCGTGGCCTCCCACTGCCCCAGGGTAACAATGCCAGGCCCGTCGGGCCAAGGGTCCTTCGGGCAATTCCAAATGATATGGGTTAGGTCTGCCCTCCCATGGCATAGCGCACAAGAGGGGGTGAAGAGGCCTGGGTGTATATGGGAGTAGAGGACCGGATTGGGATATGAGTTGGTCTGGAGCTGTCGCCACGTAGTGGCTTGAGCTCGAGGCAGGGAAGGGTGTGGGGGAGGGTAGATGCGCCGCCTTAGTCGATAATGGTTTGTGATCTCGTGGAAGGTGACCAATCGGTCCCGGGCCGTGCGAAACTCCATCCCAGGAGGTGCGGGGTCCCCAGCCCGGTCGGTGAGTCCTCGGGCGGAAGTGTGGGCGGCCTCGTTGCCAGGAAGGGAGGAGTGCGCAGGGGTCCAGATTAGGTGGACAGAATGGTGAGGAGGGTGTGTGGTGAGAAGGCGTAGGGTGTAGGGGGAAACTCGCCCCTTCATGAAATTACGGATAGCTGTTTTGGAATCGCTAACGATTGTGGTGGCGGAGGTGTTGGTCATCGCCAGAGCAATGGCGAACTCTTCTGCCTCTTCTGAAAGTGTAGTGTAAAGAGTTGCGGAGGTCAGAAGGGAGCCTGCATCGTTAACCGCCGAGAGGGCAAACGCCTCTCGGCGGGTGTATTCAGCGGCGTCGACGTAGGCCACGTCCTCTCGGCCGCCGAGTCGCTTATGGAGGGCCTCGGCGCGCTTAAGGCGCCTCTGTTCGTGATATTGAGGGTGCATGTTTCGTGGGATAGGAGAAACCTGGAGTGATTGGCGGATATCGAGGGGTAGGGAGCATTTGTGAGATGGGTTGGATGGGAAGTTAATCTGCAGCGACGTGAGGATGTGTCGGCCTGCCTGAGTAGTGGATAGCCGTTCGTATTGTGCGGTGAGATGGGCCTCGGCTAATTCCTCGGCCGTGTTATGGACTCCTAAATTAAGGAGTCTATCGGTGGAGGTAGAGGGCGAGAGGCTGAGGGCCGCCTTGTAGGTTTTTCTAATAAGGGCGTTAACTTTGTCGAGCTCTGCTCGCTGTAGGGGAAGGTAGGGAATGGAGAAGACAAGTCGGCTAATCACAAAGGCTTGGACCAGCCGAAGCATCTCCTGCTCCTTGAGGCCATGATGTCGTGAGGAGATTCGATGAATGAGTCGGAGCGTTTGATCTACGCTTATTTGTAGTTTTTGTAATGCTTGTGTATTCTTGCCGTTGTTTTGGATTAAGAGGCCCAGAACTCGTATGGTAGGAACTTCAGGGATGAGATGGTTGTTTACTTGCAACCTGATTTCGGGAGGGGTCGTGGCCACTCTGCTGGGGCGCAGTAGGAGGAGTTCGGACTTTTGTGGAGAGCAAGATAAGTTGGCCGCTCCCACGTGTACTGCTATGATGTCCACGGCGGATTGTAGCGTGGCCTCAATGTGTCCATCGCTGCCACCTCCCATCCACAGCGTAATGTCGTCTGCGTAGAGACTATAATGAAGTCCCGGAAGGGTGTTAAGTTTAGCCGGAAGGGGTAAAAGGGCTAAGTTGAAAAGGAAGGGGGAAAGTACGGAGCCTTGGGGGGTACCGTAGCTTCCCAGTTGTATGGGATCGGAGGTGAGGGACCCTAGTGTAATGGTTGCCTGCCTGTCAGTTAAGAAAGCCTTGATGTACCCGTACATGCGGGGGCCTGGGTTAATGGCGGCTAGGTTAGTAAGGATTGCCTCGTGCGAGACATTGTCAAAAGCCTTGGTGAGGTCGAGGCCTAGGATGGCTCGGGTGTCGCGAGAGCTAGTGGGTTGTAGGATTTGATGCTTAAGCTGTAGCATCACATCCTGGACTGAGAGGCCGGCTCGAAAGCCCACCATCTGCGGAGGGAGGAGATGCTTGTCCTCCACGAACGCCACGAGGCGATTCAGGGTGACGTGCTCCATCACCTTCCCGGCGCAAGACGTGAGCGAGATCGGCCGGAGGTTTTCTAAGGCGAGGGTCTTACCCGGCTTTGGGATAAAGATAATTTTTGCGGTTTTCCAGGCGGGGGGAAGATTGCCTGTTTTCCAGCATTCATTCATGTATCTTGTGAGGGCTTCTATGGATGGGTCATCCAGGTTGCGAAGGGCCTTGTTAGTGATTTGGTCGGGGCCGGGCGTCGAGTTGGTATGAAGCTGAAGCAGAGCCGCACGAACCTCGGGGACCGTAATGTCCGAATCCAGGAGGGGGTTACTGGACCCTGCATACGGGGGCAAGGAAGTAGTCCGGGGGACGCCTACGTATCGCGATTGGAGTTCCTGGAGGAGTTCGTCCTCAGTCCCCGGCCATTGGTGCAGGAAAGTATTAAGTCGATGTTGCTGCTCGTGCTTGCTTGAGGTTGGATCAAGGAGGTGACGAAGCAGAAGCCATGTGCGCTTAAGCCCCAATTGCCCTTGCATCTTGTCGCATATCTGGCCCCATTGTTGGGTTAGTAACTTCAGAGAATATTCTTCAATTTCTCTATCTAAGTAGGCTATTTTGCGGCGTAACTTGCGGTTGTGCCGCTGAGTTTTCCATCGCTTATGTAGGCTGGACCTCGCCTCCCAGAGACGAAGGAGGCGGGCGTCTATTGCCTCTAAGTGGGCTTCGTCTGGGATGTCCGTGGTGTTCAGTTGAATGTCTGTTAGGAGAGTGGAGGCCCACTCTTCTAGGTTGGCAATGGTTTCGGTTGCAGATGCCTCTCTACTGGCCCTAAAGTCGTCCCATTTAGTAATGCGGAGGCGGTTGCGACGGGATTTTCCAAGGCACCCCCCTACCGTGGTTTCAAGTATGTAGTGGTCACTACCTAGCGGTTCTCCGAGATTTCGCCAGTTTAAGAGGGCTGTGTTGTGTGTGAACGTTAGGTCCGGTGTCGTGTCAACCGTTACGCTGGTACCTATTCGTGTTTGCTGGAGGGGGTCCGTTACCAGGGTGATACGGTGTTGTTGCGCTTGGGTCCATATATCCCGACCCTTGGGAGTGCATGTCCTGTAACCCCATGCCGTGTGGGAGGCATTGAAGTCTCCCACTATGACCAGGCCGTGAGGACCCGCCTCCCTTAGGGCACGCGAAAAGAGAACGCCAAATCTGTGTTTGCGAGCCGACGGGGGGCTGTATACGTTTAGTATATAGAGACGGGGGTCGCCTTTCCGCTGCGGAAGGATCTCCAGGAAGTTGTGCTCGACGCCAACTCCGCCAAGGCTTTTGTATGAAGCGGTTAGGTGTCTACGTGTGAGGATGGCGGTATTGGGTTCCTTATTATCAGGATTTTGGAAAGTTCTATAGCCGGCAAGTTTGACCAGGCCGCGGGTTTCCTGAATCGCTATGATATCGGGGGGTGTTTCGAGGGATTGTATGTAATGTTGGAGATTGCCACGTTTCCGTCGGAAGCTGCGGCAGTTCCATTGCCAGATAGTGGTTTGGTGTCTACTGAGGCGTGGCGGGTGGGGGAGAGGTAAAGCCATACTCAGGGATGCACTGTTGGAGGTAGGGTGTGGATAGTGGGGGTGGTAGAGGATTGGAGGACCCTGCCTGGGATGAGAGGTTGGTGAGTTGGTCCATTTGACCGGTGAGTTGGGCCAATTCGGAGGAGCGCTTTGAAACAATGCCTTCGATTGCCGTAAAACGGCTGTGAACGTTTTGCTCTAAGGTTTGCAGTCTGGCACTGAAAGTGCGAGACATTTCGGTCATTGACTCTGAGAGTCGGCGTAATTCGTCTACGATTTGGACGTCATTAGTATCGATTGCTCTACGCTTGGTAGGCTGGGCGGCGCTATCAGGCGAGGGTATGGCGACTGCAACGGGTTGTGGGAGAGGGACAGGAGTGGGTGCTGGAGGGGTAACCTCTTTCTGTTTAATTAGGGTTCGTAATTCAGTATTTTCCTTCTGAACGACAGTGATTAATTTCGTGAGGGTTTGGACCTCTCGCCGTAGAGCCGCGAGCTCGTTGTCTCTGGCATCACCACCCGTGGAACCGGAGGCCACATTAGCCCAGCTCACCTGTTTGGTGGCCGCTGGTTGTCGGGGCGGCTCGTCTTGCGGGACCTGGCGCGGTTTGGACCTGGATCTGGATCGTGGTCGGGGTCTGGAGTGAGTACGGGACCGGGATCGAAATCCGGGCTCGGAGGGTACTGATTTGCGTTCCCTGGACCTGCCACGGGGGGGCGGTGGGGTTGAACTTTTGCCGAAATCGCCGACCGGGCGTTGTGCCTGACGGCGGCGAATGGCAGGGTGTTCTTGAAAGCGTTTCTTGCACCTCGGGGAACCCGTGGGGTGGGGTCCTCGGCATACGGCGCATTTCACTTCACAGTCGTGGTCAGTGGGCGGATTGTCGATTCCGCAGCGTGGGCACTTATTGGCTCTCGGTGAGGGGCACACATCTGCCCTATGCCCGATCTTCCAGCAGATATTGCAGGCCTCCGTCTTGTGTTTGAATAGTACGCAGCGGTAGGGGGCCCCGTGGTAGCTGACCCAGTGGGGCACCTCCGGGCTGTCGAAGACTATTAGCACGGAGTTAGTTTTTCCCATCCGGCGGGCAAGGAGGATAGCCGGGTCGTGATTGTAGTCGATTAGGTATCGGCTGATGTTGTCCGGTGTATCGTATTCTGGAACATCAAAGATGATTCCGCGTGAGGTGTTGGCAGGATCTGCTACGTATGTGGCCAGGGGATAGTTCTCCTCTCCGATGCGTAAGGTGTGAAGGTTGAAGTACGTGCGCGCCCGCTCTTCGGAGGGGGTGCTGATTAGTATAGAGTTTTGAGTAGCGTTGATTCGGATTTGGTCGGCGCGTGCGGCGTCGTAGTTGGTCTGGGCAGCGTTGAAGATAAGGTCTTGCAGCTTGCCTGTGCTCATGGAGCTTAGGTTGAGGCCACCACGTGGACGAATGACGATCTTGTAGTCGTCGTCAGGTAGTCTTGGGAGCTGCGGCGGGCGCGGCTTGGAGCCAGGCCTTGGCGAGCTGCGGGAAGCCAGACGCTCGGCTGGGTTCGATGGCTTCGGTGAGGGTACTTTCGGCTGTCGAGCCTTCTTTCTGGCCGTATGGACTGGGATCCAGTCCGCATTGAGGTCCTCCGGGGCGATGACTTCTCCCTCGACGACGACCTCCATGTTGGGGCAAAGGGCTGGCAGATATTCGCCGCTCGTTGAACGAGACGCCGATCTCTCCAAAAAAGTAAAAGCTATTGCGGCTTTCGGAAACTATATCACGACCCAGGCAATCTGGACACCACAGACACCAGGACAAATCGGGAGGTCAACCACCGCATCCGAGAGTTCGAGTTGGTTACGTTTCACTGCAGTAATACCGTTTCTAGTAAATCACTATAACTATTATTACTACTTAAACAAATAACACCAACGACAAGAAGAAAATATTTACTCGAGCTTAGCGGGAAGGATAGTCAATCGTACATATTAAACCCCTTCATTAATAATTGAAAAGATCGTTACAAAAATTCAGGAACACAATTCCTTTCGGGCCTCTTTCTTCAGAACTTTCTTAGTCTCACAACATATACTGCTAACTTATTTCGTGCAAGCTAAAAAGAAATAAAGAAAATAGAAAAGACGCTTTCCCACTTCTTCACAGCACTTTAAAACCCGAAAGAGGCGAAGACGCTTTCAGAGCCCGGCGGGCGCACCTGACAAGATAGATAGATGCGGGACGCCGCCACGCTTCGCCTCATCTCTCCCCGCCGCCCAACTTGCCTCTAAAGTCGAAAACCCTCTTTCAACGTCCGCCATTTTTCTCTACAGTAAATCTCTCTCCACCTCTCCCTCTTCGTTATCACACTCTCCCTTTTGTATTACCGTACGACAACGTGGCTGCCTCGATTCGAGGAAACGCCCCGGCGTATAAATCTCGGCGAAGTCACGGACCAGACCGACTGCTTCTTCGCGAACAAGATCAAGTTGCCGAAAATGTGGTTCGGCAAAAAAAAAAAATTAAACAAACATTTTCCTCCTACCGGGGCAGCTAATAATACTCGCGGCTAATAAACAAATGTCAACGCTAATAGCTATGCTCCAGCACGAGCTCTATAAAAAGGCCACCAGCGCCCCCTATGAGAGGCCAAGGGGAAACCTGCCATAGGGCTCGTGAGCACGCACCACCGAATTAAGTGAGGGAGACAGACAAATGAAAAACCCCCTCTCCTTCCAAAAAAAAAAGACAAACACAAAACAACTCAAATGACTTTAAACTAGTGAGATACGCTTCGTGCCGTGCAAAAACACTCTCGGAAACTTAGCACGTCGACCTACTTTGCCGCAAAGCACTTAGCCAATCGGTGAGCGGCGTTTGGAAGCTTCCGGTTCCTTGGGAAATTTAGTTTAGCGGTTGACGAACGACAACGATGATGATCTGCAAGCCCGTTTAAGCATGGTTCAGAAAACTGCAGTCTGGATGTTTCAAAATTATGCTCGCACAGGCTTGCAGCTCATTGTCGTCGTTTGTCCACAGTGAAACAAAATTTGCGAAGGAACCGGAAGCTGCCAAACGCCGCTCACCTAACGCTCAACGAGAAAAAAGAAAAAAAGTGAACGGACATATGCACATTGGACATAAGCTCAACGGACAAAAGCTCACCAGTTTTTCAAAGAGGTTTAGACCTCGGAAGACGGTTTGCCTCGCGAAAGTGACTGTGACGTTTCGCCGTGCTCCATATAAAAACTAAGTGACATATTTTTTTTTCTTTTTTTTTTTATGCATAAAGATGTTTGCAGCCTTGTCATTGGCCGAGCTCGCTCCGTAAATCGCACCGATTGGCTCTCTTAAGTGCTGTGCGGGCAAGCAGACGCTAAAATTTCTAAAAGCGAAGGCACGCGAAACATGTCACCCACACTGTGCACAAGCAGGCAAATGCACAAAAAAAAAAAAAAAAAAGAAACAAATCAGTAACGTTTTAAATTAGCAAACGAAAAAGCCGATATCATATTTAATATCAACATCCGTTTCCAGGAAGGAAACGACAAATGCGAGATTACCCGCGTCGGAAGTCTAATGCAACTTTGACTACCGCAAAGTGTGCGCGACTTTTTGCTTTAATTCAATTTTTACTCATGCGCGTTTTTCTTTCTTTCTTTTTTTTTTCTTTTTTATCACTCAGTTCCGCGGCCCAATGCCGAGAACAACAGGAAGACGTGTGACTCTAAATACACGCGAAATGTGCACCACCAAAAAGTGACTTTTTTTTTTTTTCTCTCACTTTATTTATGTCCAACGTAAACGAGCTGAACGTAAAATAGGAGATCGGACAAATCCAACTACCGTTGATTTTTCAAAAAATGGCTTAGCATACCGTACTCCGTTTTCAACTCACAATGGATCTACGCGCACGCTAGGGGTCAGTGCAAAAATAGACCAAAAGCCGGGAGACACGCTCGAAAAATAATTACACCGATTGGACAAGCCATTAATGAGCCAAACCAATCCAACGCGTCCCAGGCATTCCTGCGCCCGTCCTGAGGGTCACGTGACACTCCCACTGCAATGGATTGGCTTTTGATGGCTGAAAGCCTCCTCTGCGGTCAAAAGCAAGATAAAAATGAAACGTCGCAAAAAACAAAAACCAAAAAAAGAACTTTACTCGCCAATTGCTTTCGACATTCAGTCTGTTCTTTTCTTTGAATGCTCACTTCAAAGATAATATTTACAATGCCTTGCCCTCCCGTCTCTCTTCCCTTCTCCTTCCCCACCCCAAGGCTCAAAAGGAAAAAAAAAAGGAAAAGGGGAAGTTCAATTAGGATGCTGTAGAAAAGAGGCGACAAACCGAATAGAGCAGCGACCTCGGCGGCTAATCTCGCCCTTTATGGAACCCTAAAGGCGTCTAAAAGGGCAGCATCCCCCCTGGGCCGACGCTCGCGGAAGGGCCGAGCGTGGATTAGGGCCGAGCGAGCCGGAACTGCCGAGTGCGGGGGCTAGGCCGACGACTGCGAAAAGGCCGGGAGGGGTGTCGAGGCCGAAAGAGGGGGGAAGGCCGGGTACGGCGGCAAGGCTAAGGGAAGCGTAAGGGCCGAGAACGGGGGTGGGGACTAGAGCGATCAGTGCACGAGTGGCTCCTTCGTCGTCTTGGGAATTCGTTGGGAAGAAAACCGATAGATGGCGCGCCCTGTTTTCGCTCCTTTCTGCTTGGAGACCTGTTTGGTTTGACGAGGATGGCGTGGATCACGGTGGAAGAAAAATGTGTTTCTTCCACCGTGGCCTAAAAACCTGCCGTTTTTTGTTTGTTTTTTTAACACACATTTTGAGCGACCGAGCGAGCGATTGTCACGGCAGAGTGAAGTCCGGAAAAGCGAAATAACGTAATCCCGCTGCATGAGCTCTCGTACAGCCGGATCATCTTGCCGTGCTGTGAACTCGTGCTCTAGCCTTCGCTATAATACACGGGGCTACTAAATTGTCTCAACATCTTTGTCTTTTACGTGCTTGCACCATAGGGCGCGGGCACAAGCTATGTTTGAATAGAAGCCTCTTGGCTCCTCCCCGGCTGACTGGCGCAGTGTCTTCACGCGGCATGGTCAGAAGCTTAATTTCGTCGCGTACAACTACTTCCGACTTTATAAGCCCTCACAGTCAAAAGCAAGAGGCAAAACCTCGAAGTTTTTTCTGCATCCCTGCCAACAGAAGAAAAATAAACTTACCATGACCCCACGGATAAATTCGGAGTACACTTGATGTGTGGTGTCTGAGGTGGCCAAACAAAGGTGCAAAATACTCCTACGAGGGCAGCTAAGCCTATCGCACATATTACACATTCTGTGCACTCCGAATTATGTATGCGACCGATCTAGGTAATTTGCAAAAAAAAAGTCTACTAAGCAAACGTTTGGATACAAAACAAATGAGGTGACGGAATGGGATTTGTTACTTTTTGATCCAAAGGCCCTACGTGGAATTCTAGATCGAAACCCGGGTCCCATCACTCACACTTCATACAAAAGACAGTCTGACAGACAAGATCGAGTCACCGCGAGATCCGTGTTTCGAATGCCGCGTGCCATGTTTCTTCTTCAAACCCATTGCCCTGCAGCATTCGAAGCACGGACCTCGCGGTGACTTGCGTTCAAATCTGTCTGCAGACCGTCCTTCGTAGGATTTATGAGCAGTGTGACCCCGGATTAACGTTCAGGTATGAATTTTATCAAGAAAATCCTGAAAGATTACGTAGTCGGGGGCGGTATGTCATAAAGCAAAAGCGACGGAATTACCATGGTGGGGAAGAACAATCAGAGCTGCTTAAAAGAGATGTAAAAAAATTGCGAGGGGAGTAAAAAAAAAGAATTAAGATTAATTAACCGCGTTTCTGTGAGAAAGCAATTGACGTCGCACTGATGGTATATTCGGCTGGTTGTTTTTCGGCCTCTTGGAGCGCTCTGAAAAGCCGGTGTGCATTCGGCTGCTCGATGCCAGGCGCTCCAAGTATATTCACCTGGTTCTTTCGGAGCGCTCTCGAAGCTCCGACTCTCGCCGGCCTCCGAATCGGAGCGGTTTGAGGCGCTCTGACTTGGAAGTGGGAGCGCGCGAGAGATCTGGCTGCCGACCGGTCACGTGACTCCAGCCATTCCGCCATTTTGCTTTTGTGTCGGAAGCGGACGGCGAGAACGCAGCTACTCCGCAAAAGGAGGGCTGCGAAAAACAGCCGTCAGTCTCGACGCCGTCACCGTTGTGTTGTGCTCCCCGAATTGAGGTGAAATGTCGTTGAAACGAAGACGTTTAATGTTAGTGGTGGCACCGCCAGTGCTGCTGGAGAAGCTAACAGACAGCGACAACACCAGCAGCTCGGACTACGACGACGAGGGCCGTGTTTGCGAAGCGAAGTTTGCCGAGTTGTTTGACGCACCTTGTACCTAACGTTGTCTTGTACCAACGTTGCCTTGTACGGTGCCCAAGGTCAAGGCCTATGTTTTTATAGTGCGAACCTACTCGGACAAAGCGGTAAGTACAAAAGTACGAGAGTTTTCAAGCTGTAATGTTGTCTTTTTTGATAGTTTCGCAGGAACTTCCGCTTGGCACGGCTGACTTGCGATGACCTTATCAGCGTCCGCGTTGACGGTTGCCATTTTTCAAGGATTTACGGATGGATGGTATGGAGGCCATGCCGGGCCAGAAGAAGGTTCATGCGAACTCTCTCGTGCCAGAACAACAAGTGCCTTTTATTCCGTCGAAAATAACACACGAAGCCGCCCCCGCGGTGGCACAGGGTTGCCTGCGGCAATCAAGTACGCGAGGGTTGCGCCCTCTACATCTCCCCCCTCAGAATCATACTAAAGGTCCAACTTCCTGGGACGCACCACCCGTCGGCCACACCTGGTTCTTTGTACAGGCGAGGTATCCAAGTCAGGTTCGTTGCGCCGGAGGTTGTGGCTCGTAGGCGAAGGTGGCTGCTGAGGTTGAGCCAATCCCTGAGCTGCAGGTGCCACCAACTCTTGAGGAGGAACCGGTCCTTGAGGAAGAGCCGGTCCTTGAGATGCAGGTGCAGGTGGTTGCCGAGGGGAAGCCCGTTCCTGCGCTGCAGGTGCCGCCGGTTCTTGAGAAGGAGCCAGACCTTGAGCCTGTTCTCTCGCAGTTGGGTCTTCACTGCCTGTCCTGAAAGGCACCAAGTTTCTCCGGTTGCGCTGCCAGATTGCTCCCTCATCTGTTTCCACCACGTACGACCTGGGACGTTGCGCTGGACTGAGGACAGTAGCCTTTACCCGTTCCGGACGAACCCAGACGCGGGTACCGTCTTCCAGCGGCGAGAGGCTTCTAGCCCGATGGCGGCGATCAAAGTCGGTGACTTGCCGACATTTGAGCTTCGCGGCCTTGGTGGCCACCTCCTCCTGTGGCTTGCTACTTGGTACCAACAGTCTCCCCTCCTTGGGAAGTCTGGTGCGGAGTCGGCGCCCCATCAACAATTGTGCCGGACTGAAACCTGAGGGTCCGGGGGTATCTCGGTAGTTGAGCAAAGCCAGGCACGGATCGTGCGCCTTGCGTAGCAGGTTCTTCACCGTGCGCACCATGCGCTCTGCCTCCCCATTGGACTGTGGGAAGTTGGGGCTGCTTGTCTGGTGTACGATTTCGTACGATGCCATGAACCGAGCGAACTCGTGGGACTGGAAGGGTGGTATCTGAACGCAGAGTGGAGGGGATGCCATGACGAGCGAAAATGCTCTTGAGCACTTGGATGACATGCCCCGCTGTTGCAGAGTTGAGCGAGACCACCTCCGGATAACTGGAATAGTAGTCGACCACGAGGAGGTAAGTCTGTCGGTTCAGGTGAAACAAGTCAGCGCCCAGAAAGTCCCAAGGTAGACTTGGAAGCTGCGTGCTCCGAAGTGGCTCTGCTGGATTGTCTCGGTACGACGTGCACTGTTCACATTGTGCCACGAGTGCTGCTATATCAGCGTTGATACTTGGCCACCATACTGATTCCCGGGCCCGAGCCTTGCATCTGTTAATGCCTTGGTGACCTTCGTGAATCAAAGTCAGCGCTGTCGCACGTTGCACTGCTGGTACCACAATGCGAGTGCCTTTCAGGAGTAAACCATCACAAACCGAAAGTTCGTCCAACACGCTTGCATACTTCGTCAGGTGAAGCGGTAACTTTGACTTCGGAGGGAACCCGTTGTGGCACATCGACGCGAGTGCGCGACACTCCCCGTCGCTTGCTTGAGCAGTTCGAAGGTCCTCCAGCTGTAGAGATGCTGCTTCTGATGAGGTTTGAAGGACTTCCGCAGCAAACACTTCGATTGTGTCTACAGGACGAGACGAATCGGCAGGTTCCGTTGGCATACGAGACAGGGTGTCCGCTGTTGCGAGAAGCTTCCCAGGGACATATGACATTGTGAACTGGTACCGCATCACCTTCAGTCGAAGGCGCTGGATACGTGGAGGTACCACGTCCAGGTCCATCTTGCCAAACAGTGAGACCAGAGGCAGGTGATCTGTCTCTACGTCGAAGACCAACCCACGGAGAAACTCGTCGAACCGTTGAATAGCCCATACAGCTGCCAGGGCTTCCTTCTCCGTTTGGCTATAACGTAATTCAGTCGCTGTAAAGGACCTCGACGCAAAAGCAACCGGTCTTCTTTCGCCGGAAGGCTGAGTTTGTAGAAGGACTGCCCCCAAGCCAAATGAACTGGCATCCGCTGAGACGACTGTTGGGTACGCCGGATGATACTTCGCCATACAGCGGTCCGAGACGAGCATCAGCTTGAGCTTGGTGAATGCTGTTTCTTGTTCGTGGGACCAGTTCCACGCAGCATTCTTGCTGAGGAGCGCTCGGATAGGAGCTGCAACGTCCGAAACGTGCGGAAGGAAACGCCCGAGGTGGTTCACCATGCCAAGGAGGCGTCTTGCACCTGCAATGTCAGTTGGCGCACTCATCTCCTTGATCGCTTGGAGCTTGCTTGGGTCAGGACGGATGCCCCTTGCAGATACCATCACCCCCAGGAAGGAAACCTCGCTCTGGCGGAAGCAGCACTTCTTCTCGTTCAAAGTGATGCCTGCGCGGGATAGTCGCATCAGGACTTGCTGCAGGCGGGAGTCGTGTTCTTCGAGAGTGCGTCCGAAGACGAGTATGTCGTCTATCATGCACACAGTGCCTTCCAGGCCTTCCAAAATCCTGGACATCTGCTTCTGGAAAAATTCGGGCGCAGAGGTGATGCCGAAGGGCATCCGACGGAAGCAGTAGCGTCCGAAAGGTGTGATAAATGTGGTGAGTTCTTGAGATTCTTCCGCCAACTTCACCTGGTAGAAGCCTGATTTAGCGTCCAACTTGGAGAACACCGTTGCGTCTCCCAGCAGGCCCAGGACCTGGTCGACCGTGGGAAGGATGTGGCGTTCTCGCAGGACCACCCGGTTTAACTTCGTAAGGTCCACGCACAGCCTGTGGCCCCCGGTGGCTTTGGGGACGACCACCAGTCCGGCGCACCATGGTGTTGGCGTGTCAACTCGGCGAATGACGCCTTCTTGTTCCATCTTCTGCAGTTCCTTGCGGACGACTTCCCGCAACGGAATGGGGATGCGCCTTGCCACGCTAAGAGAAAATGGAACAGCGTCTGGCTGGAGGCGGATCTTGTATTCTTCAGAGAGAGGTCCGAGGCCATTAAACAGCTTGTCACAAGTCTGAGAAGAGACTTTGACGGTAGGAGGGTCCTTTTCTTTCGATGAGACGCCGTCGACGAATTTGACGACTTGAAGTGCCTGAATGGCTGGAAAGCCCAAAAGAGGCACGGAGAGGGATTTTACCACATATAGTCTTTGCTGGGTTGACTTGCCTCTCCACAGCAAAGTGGCCATGAAGGACCCAAGGACGTTGAGTGGCTGCTGCCCTGGCCCGAAGAGAGTGTCGTCCACCTTGTCGAGGGACGGCGGCAGGTTGGGGAAGGTGTTCGAGACGGCTGAAACTTCGGCTCCCGAGTCAACCTTGAACACTTCCGTGTAGTCGTTGACAGTTACTTCCACGAACTTGCCTTGGTCGGAGTTGCGAACGGCGTACAAACCCAGCTCTGCCACCTGGGTCGACCGTTTCTTCCGGGAACGGCAGACGTCCGCGAAATGGCCTTTTTTCTTGCAGTGGTTGCACAACGAGTTGCGGGCGGGGCATTCCGAGCGAGCGTGTGAAGCGCGGCCGCAGTAGCCGCACGAGCTTGAGGTGCGCTTGTCGCGTGCTGAGCTGTACTTGACGCGTCCCGCTTGTGGCTGCCGAGGCTTGGCAGCGTCGAGGCTCACCGGTCGAGACTGCGTGTCGTGGCCTGCGAGCTGGTCCCTCTGCTTTTGGGCGTCTTCTGCTTGTCTCGCCTGCACCCATGCTTCTTTGAGGGTTAACTTGGGGTTGCGGCAGAGCTGGTCGGCGAGGCGAGCGTCGCGTAAGCCTACGATGAACCGGTCGCGGACAAGGCGTTCCACGACCTCGGGTGACGGGTAGTTGCATCTCTTGCAGAGCTTGCAGAGTTCCGCATAGTAGCTGTCCATCGTTTCCCCCGGCTGCTGGACTCGCCGGTGAAACTGCGCCGACTCGTACACCTCGTTGAGGGGGTGAACGAAATGGGCCGTAAACTTCTCTACGACCACGTTGTAGTCCGTAGGAGCGTCGCCGAGGCCGAACGTCGCAAGAAGAGGACGAGCTTCCGGCCCCATGCAATAAAGAAGTGTGCGGACCTGAACTTCTCCCGACGCCTGTCGAAGACCGGAAGCGAAGGCGTAGTCCTCGAAAAGGCTTAGCCACGTCGGCCAGGAACCGGCGTTTTCGAAGTCGAAGCGGTCGGGCTGATGCAGTGAAAGACCATGCCATGAAGGCTTGGCGCCGTTTCCTTCGTCGTCAGGCATGGCAGCGAGCAGGACGGCAGCGAGCAGGAACACGGCGGTCGAAAGCCGGGCGACGGGCGAGCGAACTACGCAGTTACGGCGGAGACGATTCATGCGGAGGCGAGGCCTACGTCGTTAGGCATAACGTTTGGCACTTCTGACACCATGTGGAGGCCATGCCGGGCCAGAAGAAGGTTCATGCGAACTCTCTCGTGCCAGAACAACAAGTGCCTTTTATTCCGTCGAAAATAACACACGAAGCCGCCCCCGCGGTGGCACAGGGTTGCCTGCGGCAATCAAGTACGCGAGGGTTGCGCCCTCTACAGATGGATCACTGAATACTGCTCAACCCTTTGAATCCAAAGAGCAAAAGTTCCGCTAGAGGGCGGCTCGCGCCGTCCTCTAGTGGCGCACGCCACCCTCTATCCGCTCGGCTTGCCGCTCTGAAAAGTTGAAGAACGTTCGGCTGGGCGCGCCGATTCTCTCGCTCCGATGCGGAGGCGCTCCGGGATCTGGTAGCTACGACTCGGATGATTGGAATGCTCGAAAGTGACCAGCCGAATATACCATGAATTTCTATTTGTGCACGAGCTCACTAGGTAACCGGACAAAAGCTCACCTAATTTTTTTGGCTACCAGGGCGAAACACAGGCTGTGATAAAGTGCGGACGAGATGGACATTGCACCAGTTCAGGAGAACTGGAGAACTGGTACCCCATACCATACAAAGGTGTAGCTAGATAAGCCATAACAGGCGAAGCGATGATTTACGACCAAAATTTAGGTCACCGATATGGAGTTGAGCTGATGAGATCAAGCTTGCTTAACTCAAGGTATGCCGGAGCACCCTTGTGCCACGCCCAAGGAACTTCGTGAACCGAAGTTTTTGAACCTGAAGAGTGACCGAAGAAGTGAAGTCACCCTTCGGTAACTTCGCTTTTTCAATGTTCTTACGTCACGCTAAACGCTCACATAAAGGTTAGGCAGAGTCAACTCATCGACACTGCAAGAGCACAGTGGCATATAACGGTCAATGTTAGTCTGGAAATACCTTTAGCTTATTACTGGAAGCATGCTTAATTAGGCTGGTTTAGGCGTGTTAGCTTTGCCTCGAGAAGTTGAAGTTGCTCGAGCGCTTGTAAACTTTATTTAATTTTGTCAACGCGCGATTCAGGTCTATTTCTGCAAAGTAAAAAAGCAAATAGCATGATATAGAAATTATATACGTTTTGCTGTTTCTTTGTGCATATTAAGGCGTTGCAACCAAAATGGGTTCATCGGGACGCCAACTAGGGCCGCCGTTATGTCCACGCGTCTATGCCTCGCCATTCCGTCGTGGCCAAATGCATGGGACTTTCGCTCTAGATTATTATGTTGACTCTATAATCCCGACAGACAAGCTTCGTACCCCAACTACAGGTTTATGGACAACACTTCGTGTCAGATGAGGAACCTCTTTGCGATTGACCAGGGAAAGATATATTCTGAAATGTGATTATAAAAAAATGGGAGCCGTTTACAATTCCCTGTAACGCCGGTTAGAGCGCGGCTCTTGAGGAGGAAGATGGAAGCGTACTGAGGGATAGGTGACTCCTTGAGGTCACGTGACCTCGGGGGGTCACGTGACCCCCAGAAACGTGACTTCAGGGGTCACGTGACTTTAGGGGGGTCACGTGACTTCAGGGGGTCACGTGACCTGGGTGGGTCACGTGACCTCGGGGGGATCACGTGACCTCGGGGGTCACGTGACACCCCCCCCCCCCCCCCGGTTACGCCGACGCCGCTCAGGCTGGAAACGGGCCCCTAAGAGCTGCGCTCTAAAAGACGGCTCTCTGACTACGGCACTACCGCTGCCACAATAAGACGCAGAATGCCTTTAACATGGCGTCAAGGCACTGATAGCAGACGACAATGTTGGTTTCGATCGTTTCGATTTCGAGTCTAACCGGAAGTGACGTCAGGTGCAAACTCTAATAGCGAGTTCGTTTCACACGCACTGGCACCGTTCGAGTTCTCTCCCAGAATCCCCAGAATGGATCGCACTCGCAGAGTGTTGCCCGGAGAACTGGACTCAAACGAACATGCCAAATGCACCGAGTGCAGAAGACTGATGATGCCGCCACCTATGTTGCAGAAAGAGTACCGACCTCAAACTGAAACTAGCGCCTTTCTGTTCAGAGTGATGGGTGGGAATGCGAGAGTGCAGTCACTACCAACGTTTATCTACAAACGTTGAACGCTGCAACCTGTGGTTTATAGTTGTGATGACTTCAAGTAACTCGGCTGTCGTAGAGATAGTTACAGACGGCGTAAATTTCCGCATCCAGCTGTCTACAAAGCAGCTGGTTGCGTTTACAGTGAAGAAAACATGATTGGGGGGGGGGGGGGGGGGGCTGTCCCAGCAGAAGCTTGATCCGTTCGAGCATGGTATTATGCGTGAACCACTGAAAGGGTGTGGCTTGAAACTAGTCTGTGGGAATATCCAGCAAAGCTTTTCGTGGGACTTTCCATTTCGATCGTCATTACAGGTGGATCAGATATCAGCCGAGAATGAGAGCTTTCTCGAACAAAATACGACGGGGCAAGTTTGCTGACAGAGGTAAATGTTAAACATGATGATGTTACCCAAGCCTCGAGTAAAGTCACTACGTTTAGCTTTCTCGTATGCTTATTGGGCAGTCAGAGGTATCTGTTGGGAGAGTTTTGTCAACAAATGTTCACTTTTTCATCCGCACACGGATGGGGAAAAACATCTCGGGGGCCGCTCATGCGTTTGTTCTGAGCATTTCTTGACACACTGGTATTTCAGCGTCTGTACGGCAACAGAGCGAGTTAAAACCTGCAAATAAAGCACGGGTTGTTAATTGCTTCTTCATGAAATAGCAGACACTCACAATTCAAGCTCGCGTTTGATTATGTTGCACGCGGGACGCGATTTCTATCAGAAAATCTACTTTTTTTCTTTTCGGTTCCGCGACACATCGTAGCACACGAACCCTCCGTCGTCTGCTCCCGCTCCTCGCCGGCCTTGCCGGAGCGAGGCATGACGGGATTGCATTTTGGCGCACGTCCGATTTTCTCGGTGCAGCGAGTCCATGCACGCGTGGGGTGCCGCCGCTGAAACGAACTCGGAGAGTGCAACCACTCGTGGAGTGCCTGCCGAAACGAACTCGCTTCACGCCGCGAGTGGGCACGCGTGGACACGAGTGTTGTGAAACGAACTCGCTATTATACTTAAAGACGCAAAGAAAATGAGCACAAAGAAGTAGGCATGCATACTCAGAGCGCTACAAGCAACAAAATTTTATTTTGAAAAAAAACAACAAAATAAACGAACATATATACATACTTTATTATACCTCACCCCAAATGAACCTGAATTCCTTATTTGATGAAACGAGTGACAACGCACCGATGCAACCGTCATACTCATTTACACTGATTTTGAACGCCTCAAAAATTTCTCCTCTGTTTTGGGTTCCTACTTCCCCGGAATCTGTATTTTATCCAGCAAAGGATCACATGAACACTTATTACAGTGGACTTCGAAGTTCCACAAAGGAGACCGCTTTACAGAATGTTGATGATCTATGTACGATCGGGTGGTGCACGAAAGCACCCGATGACAAAAGCTCCGTGTGAAATGACCACCACTGACACACCGCCCTTTTGCACCGCCTTAAATGGCCAGTTTCATCAGGAGCCAATGACGCGAATCCCCAGATCAGGTGGCCGGGTCCTCACCGTGACGGCGGAGCATTTTGCTTTTAATTAAAGGGCCTCTGACAGGCCAAAAAATGTCAAAGTGCCCGCCAGTACCCTGTGACGTAACAGAGTACCGCAAGGTGTCGGGGCGATCAGAAGGGACGCATTGACTTACGTCACTAAATTGTGTTCACCGGAAGTCACGTGAGTGTCGCTCCTCGTGGTCCCCACACCGTGCCTAAGACTTTTTTTTTTGTCTTCTCCACGAGCACAGTTTCAGTTCCACTAGCTTTTTATCACTGCACCGTTTGTTAGTTTGTGCGCTGTAAAAGTTCAGGACGAAGAGTCAGTAGATTGACGTGATGGAGGTCAATGATCAAAGCGTTGGGAGTACAAGCCAGTGCAGGAGTGCATGCCATCAGTCCGATAGTACAGAGACATACTGGGGACAAAACAAGCTATCAAGTTTTGAATATAAAAATTAGAACGCTCGCAGAAATTAGGAGGTGTAGCATACGACACGCCCGATCGCATTGCTGAAGGTTCAGACACCGAGGTCATCGAATCATCGGATACTCTCCAGGCTGAAGATGTTTACCTTCTAGAGAATACGAGCTGGTGAGTGTACCAAAAACAAGTAAACGTCGAGTATAAAGTACGTGTTTTGTCTAGAACATGAGTAAAACTTGTTTACTAGGTTTACTGACCCCTCTTCTTCTACCGTTACAGGCTCATTAAACGATGAGAAGCAAATAAAGAAACCTTGTATGCTTGGAATGCTCGCGCAGTGCGGAGAATAACAAAAATATAAAAACGATATTACGCGCAGTCGCGGTAAGCATGAGGAGTGAGACAGCTCACGTGACTTCCGGTGATGCCTCCCTTCTGACCGCCCCGACCTCTTGCAGTACACTGTTACGTCACAGTGCACTGGCGGGAACTTTGAATTGGCTTCGTATTTCTATTTTTTATAAAACAAATCTACGCAACTCTAAAGGGAAACAATTATTTGGTGATATCCTGATACATTTTAACGCCTAGCATGAAAAAAACAATTGGGGGGGGGGGGGGGGGGGGAGGCGTGTCAGAGGCCCTTTAAGCGACAATAAGTGGGCACGCCAGCGTTTGTAACGTAATCATGCCGTCATTGGAACAATGCTGGTTGAAGCTTCCACAGGGATTCTGCACGTGGGGTTATCATGCTACATACGTACGAACGCCCATGTTTCGTTGATATTTTAGAGCACCAATGTAGCGCATCCCACATGTTTGTGTGAATGTTTTTTTGTTTTTTTTTTTTGTGCGCATTTTTTTGCATAATATTTTGAAGCATAATCTAGTTAGCTTCAATGGTGCTCTGGGGGAAAGCCAACAAGGCCGACAATTTTCTTGAAATTTATATCGACCCTTTTTTTTTTTCGTTGGTAGCCATTTTATTTTTTATTGTCTCTTTTTAATTTTGACATTAGGCTTCAAGTTGAGTTTCGAGCCTCGTGTCTCTCAGTCGCTTTTCGTCCTTTTGCTCTAGAGTTTTTTTTTTTTTTTATATAAGCAACCTTTACCACATTCGTTTTAGGACAACCGGATCAGAGCCTTTTATACTGGGAGCTCTGAACCGGATAGCAAATTTGAGCAGAGACAGACGAAAGTATTTGAGAAAGGGGAGAGCACAGGGGAGGGGCGAGCCTGACGACCTCGGAACGAATTGCTTACCAAGGTCGCCCGGCTAAACTCATGGTGCAGCCTCTCTTTCCCTCAGAAAGGGCGAGAGACGTGATCAGAGAACAGTTACCCTCCCGTTTTCCCCACACAAACCTCCTTTGTGGGCGAAGAGGACTCGGCGTCCTTGAGCGACAAGAAATCCGTTCATTCCTAAGCTGATAGTACAGGGGGAACTACGCGCCCGCCGGATCAGTCATCACCTGCCCCGCTCTCCGCGCGTGGTTACGGGAAGGAGCGTGATCACGTGATTAACGTTAGACGTGCGACTGGTTCACCGAGCACCTTAGCTTCCTCTACACTCTCAGCTCAGAGGTGACGGAGTCTAGCCAGCGAAACACACACAGAAAATAAGGTCGCGTTGACCAAGGCCACACGATAAGGTAGGGGTCGACTGGAGGACGGTGGGGACTGTTCGACTGTTCCGGGAACTTTCGGCAAAATTCGACGAAGTTCGCCATCCTGAACAGTGTTGCGCAACCGGGAACTACAAACGGGCAGAAACAGCTCTTTTCTCCAAGAGAAAAGAATTGCAAGATCAACATGCGCATATCAGGACATCGTTGTGGCAGTTTTTAAAGTTGTTTTAGTGCATTTTATTGCTTGGCGGACTGTTTTTATCGTGCGAAGCGGCTCGGCATATTCACCATCCACGCTACTTCTACTGGAAACGGCAAAAACAGTGGTTTTAGAGCTCCGATCACCAGCAGCGCATTCCGTCTTAATGCCAAGTGCGATCTTGAACACGCGGATTGTCAAAACTTGTGCCACTAAATAAGCTACGCTTCAGAGTAACGACACTTGGCGGTATTGTGGCTTAAAATAATGGTTGGCAGTTATGTGAAGCTTTATCTGAAATCACAGAAAACGCTTTTTCGTCCTCCACAAATGTTTAAACAGTTCGCGACAAAGCAAAGCTATATTACATGAGGTTCCTTACACCGAATCTAATGTTGAGGAAGTCGCACTTTTGAATCATGACGATCGGCAGCTACGTCTGCTCTGCACAAGCACCAAAAAGGCGGCGCCCACAACAATGTCAGCGAACGGAGTGCCGATACTCTAGACGCAGCTCATTTAGTGGCTCTAGTCAAAACAATGGATATACTCTCGGCAGCCCCTACACACCTGTGACCTTCCTTTGCTGTGTGTATACATGTCACTATAAGCTTCGACGGACCGAAGACGCGACGGACCGCCCTTCCTTCCATGTGAGTGACAAAGAGATGACCTCTTGACCATCGGGGACATGTGTTCTTGCTACGCAATGTACTACGCTTTGTCATGATCCGAGGAGTTTGGATTGCGTCGAACTCTGTGATAGGAATCTCCGACGAGCCAGAGATCGGCCTGACAGGCCTTGTACAGCGCTAATTTTAAATGTTTTTTTTTTTTTTTTTAATAGACTGTTAGGGACGTTCTGATTGGTTATTTTTTATGTTCGAAGTAATTTTTATTTTATTTTTCCTGTTAGAATATGGGTGTCTTCGTGTCGCAAGATGTATGGTACGTTTACACCTGCGGACCCGCTAGCGAATCCGCCCAGCTTTTGCCGCTGGGGCGAAACGCTGGGCGGAAAACGCGGCGGCGAGCCGTTTTGGTCCAGGACCTATTTCTGCCGCCGAACGGGGCGTTTCGCTGACCGGAAGTGACATTCTTGCGCGGCGCGACGCTGCCTACGTCACGAGTACCCGTTCTTCCGGGAGCAGCAACGCCCGGGAGAGAGAGAGCCGAGGCGGGAACTCTCGCGCCTTCTCGTCATATTTGACGAGACGTTACGAGAACCTCGGCCGCAGCCGGCGCCGCCGCCACTGCTCGAAGGAAATAGATGTAAACACAACCAGCTCATCGCCGCCGCCGCCGGGAGCGGACCCGCTCCCGCGGCAGCGGATTTCTCTTCAGGTGTAAACGTACCAATTAAGCTGAATATACCATAGAAGCGTTGGTTAACCCTTATTTGCCCAGATTCGGTTTGTTGGCTGGAAGTGGAGTTTAATTTATGTCAACGCGCTATGTGAGTGTGTTTGCTTGTAATTTTCTTTACTCGTCAAGCTTTTTTTACGTGTGTGATTTATTTGAAATTCTTGATTGATTCAAGCATTATGTTCTGTTCAGCTGTAATGTTCCTCTCGTATGACAGGCTATTTATTGAACTGTTAATTTCGTAGCACATTCGACACTGGTGAGCTGAAAAAGGCCAGCGATTTGATTTATAACTTGTAAATATTATGAAGGAAACATTAGTACATTTGTAACTACATATTTCTGTGCCGCAAATGCCGTAAATGTGAAGAAGTTTTTTTTTTTTCCATTTGTTTTGTTTAAGACGTATTTTAATGATTTTTTCACCACCTTGACCTTACGTCATTTGTGGGGAAGATGAGGGGTGAGAGATGGGGAATACGATGAGGATGAAATGTTTAAAAATAGTGCAAATCAACCTAGAGATATAGGTGTTAACCTAAATGGTGAGATTGTAATTAGCAGGTCTTAAGGCCAGATGAAGGGTTGAGGAACCCTATGATGTTGCAAGAATAGGGCTAAGCAATTTATGGATTAACCTTTCTACTATTTGATTAATTTCTTTAATCACTATCAATATTTATTACTAGATCGGTTGAGCTCTGAGTTAGGACAAGTCGGGCGAACAAAACAACAGTTGCCTATGCCGGGTTGCTGGAAACAGCGTCTCAGCTGAGACTAGGGAAAGCACTGTCAAAGCCAGCGCAGAAGCTGAGCGTGACTCATACCTCGTCTCAAGACGCTCGCGCGCCCTACCCTTTGCAGTGCGTTTTTTCACCCATTGTCGGCTGGGGCGCTGATTGCAGCAGGCCGGCCCAGGTGTCTTACTTGCTCATCTATTTGTTTTATTAGGCACTCCTAGAATACTCAAGTTTATTGTATACAAAATAACGAAAAATATTCGCTGGAAAAGAAAGTTTTGATTATAGAAATGTAAACTTTAAAAGAGTCGATCGGTAGGCCTTGCTGAGATTTTATGTTAGAGAGCAACTGAATCGATTAATCGAACAGTTGATTAAAGGGTGACGAATAATAAAGCTATATTTTATGTCGATATTTATAATTGACAAGGGTAAGAGAGAACTGACAGTGACTGAGGATGAAAGGTAAATGAATATTTAAAATTACAGTGGTATGAGGTGGCCTAGTGGGAACTGGCACCTGAATCGAGGCCCTCGCTTCTGTTTCTTTCAGAAATGTGTGCCCTGAACTCTGCGTGGGATTCCATCACGTTCTTGCCCGGTTCACAGCTTGCAGGGGTGAATTCTGGCACTCATTTTTGCTTTAATTTTTTTAAATTGTAATACTTAATAAAATGTATTGACGGTACACTTTGAATTGCATGTTTCTATATTTACCTGGATGCGAAAAAAAAAGAAATTCCACAGTCAATGTGGCTTCTTTACTGCAGCTTTCTTTTCAGATGTATATGTAGTGTTCAACTGATTACTATAAATACATCTGAAAAGAAAGCTGCATGTCCGCAAAAATGGCTGCTGAAAAGAGTACAACCCGCGCTTGAAATCGGATGCCAAATCTTAAATAGCCAGGGCATAAGGTTGGGAGCTAATAATGGATAAGCCAGTGATTAAACTTTGATGCCAATATTGGTTGTATAGGATTCACAATCAATAGTGGTCCAATGATGGCTTAGGTGTTGGTGAAATTGTGGCCCAATGTTGGGCTTAAATTTTGGTTAAAAGGCGGTCCAACGATGGCATAAATGATGGTCCAATATTAGCCTAAATATTGGTTGAATCGTGGTTCTACATTGGCATTAGTTAATGGTCCAACGTTGGATCGGGTAGCGGTTTCGAGAAAATCAACATTAGGCCAACATTGGAGCCAATGTTTGCCAGTTGCGGGCCTATTTGGTCAAGCAATAATGTGCTGCTTGGAAGTTGGGGCGCAGTAATCGTCTAAAAGATAACGCACTATGTTCTTTTTTTGTTTTGTTTTTTCATTTGCGGAAGTGATGTGTTTTGTCGTCTGCTCTCAAGCGCGTTCTCGCTGGACTGAATCATCGGTCTTCCTCGCGCAGATACCGTCTGCGACGCAGGTGACTTCAACAGTCATTATATAGAGCTGTGACTCTAGTGTGTAGTTACTTCCAAGCATGCTTTACGATCCGTGATCCCTCACTTTTAGCAGACCGTTTTTGCACCTTTGATACGCTACTTCAGCGGTGCGATCGGCCATGGAGTAGTTATGCCTGGGCGCGTATCGAGCCGGCTGGAACCACGGCTACTGTTCTCGCACCGAATACAAAATTTTGATTCCGGTGTCGTAGCGGGACTCAATAGGTTTGAATCACGACTGAAAGTAAACATCTTGCTGTCCTTTAGCTGCGGCAAGTATATTTGAGATTGCTAAAATTCGTGATAGAAAGAAAGGAAAAAAATAAAAATAAAAACAGGAGATGTGCATTCTCGTTTTTTTCTATTTATATTCCTAAAAGTTGACGCAAAATCTCTCATGCGTCCATGGCCTAGCGGATAAGAGGTCTGCTACTTTGGCCTACCTAGCGAGTGGATTTTCAATTAAAAATATTAAGGAAACCAACCCGTCCTGGGTTTCGAAACTCAGGACGGGTTGGTTTCCCTCATATTTTTCCTTATGAAAGTTTTGCTAATAAACTGTGCGTTAAAAAAAAAGAAAAAAAAAAAAAACAGGTTTCCAGACTAAACTTGTCAGACCAAACAGGTCTCCAAACAGAAAGGAGCGAAAACAGGGCGCGCCATCTATCGGTCTTCTTTTCAACGAATTCCCGCGACGCCGGAGTAGCCACGCGTGTGCCGATCGCTCTAATCCCCACACCCGTTTTCGGCCCTTTCGCCTCCCTTAGCCTTGCCGCCGTGCCCGGCCTTCCCCCCTCTTTCGGCCTCGACACCCCTCCCGGCCCTTTCGCAGTTGTCGGCCTAGCCCCCGCACTCGGCAGTTCCGGCTCGCTCGGCCCTAATCCACGCTTGGCCCTTCCGCGAGGGCCGGCCGAACTGGTAGTGACCCTCTAAAAGCAGGTACAAAACGTCGCGCGCCCCGCGGCCGTCCAACCGAAGAATAGGCCAAGAGGAAACCGACTAGGCCCGTCATAACCATATAACTGGAAATGGACGCCGGAGGACAGACACGTGACTACAAACAAAGAGGGGGGAGACACCGTACAAAGATAACCCTCTTTCAAGAAGCCGCTGCAACAGACCCTTTTTTATTTCCAAAAAGCTGCGCGCCATCTAGTGCCACGATTTACCATTGCCCGGGCACGCACTCTGCTGGATATGGTATTGAACCAGTGATTGGATACGAGGGCTCCGTCAACGTTCGGTGAAGACTCTGATCCAATCAGACGCGTCGTGCCCAAGAAGTGGCGGCCTTCGATGGTGCTTGATAGACTTTTGAAAAAGTTGGTCTAAAAATCACACACAAAAAAAAAGAGTCTTTTTTTTTTCACTTTTTTTACGGAGAGGTCGTCAGATGAGCACCATGTATCTCGTCGATTTCAGGATAGCGGCTAGCTGAGCGGCGGCTTTCATTAAAATACAAATACGAATCTTGATTGTGAGAACGATAGAAAGGAATCGAGAAAAAAGACAAAAAAAAAAAAATTCCGCAGTCTTCCGGAGCTAAAATAAATTAGGTTTCGTCTGAACGGCCGCGGTTCGGACCAGATGACGAAGTTTCAGAGCTTGCCGTTACTTAGTCAAAAATCTTTTAAACAATTTTCGAGAAAAAAAAAATTAACGGGGAAAGGGTAGCCTACTAAGCTCGCGAATATGCACGGAATGGCGTCGGCTAAACTGGAAATGGGCTCCCATTTTCCCATGGAAAGTTTCTGAAAATCCCGCGTAACGTTCGAATCGGATAATGAGTGGTTTATTATTGCAATATTACTAGTATTGCTAAAAAAAAAAGAAAGGATTACACATACACACGCACACCTGCCTACCTACCTGCGAGCGTGGTTGTCTACTTTGTATTCAGAGTCGGGTTTCCAAAATGATGAAAGTTCTCCGATATTTTCATTAAAACCCTTAAATGTGTTTCGTCGGCACGCTGTACAGTTTCATCGGAGAGGTGAGTGTTTCGCAAGTTAATCAATCTCTCTCGCTTCGAAGCAACGCAGACACAACCGTCTGGAGGACGACTCGCAGCGGGCAACACAGCGTCTGGGCTTCACGCGGCGACGCATTGGGCAACGAAACAGGACTGCCGCGTCGGCCGGAACGAGCAGACAGCTACACAAACGTAACAATGAGGAGAAAGATGAAAGCCACGGACCGGGGCGCGCATCCATCTTCCGACAACGACGTCTGAAAAACATCGCCTAGGGACAACGGGACAGACGCGCAGAAGCAGAAACGACGCTGATGCCGTTGGCACACGGGCAGCCACGACACTCATCCTATAAGTCTCCATGACAACCAAGAGACAGTCACTAAGTGGGCTACGCGTACGAGAATAATGTCCACGAGGCCTTTGTCGCTGTAGGATTTAAAAAAAAAAAAAAAAAAACGGACCATCTCTTACCTTGCCTACTCGAGTCTGGAAAGGAACGTTATTCGATAGCGAAACGAGCAATATTCTGCCACCCGTGAGCTGACAGTGGGATGGAAGCTACGTGGTCGTTGCACTAACCGTGCGTTTATCTTCCACCAAGTGATCGTCCTCTCGCCCACACATACATACGCACAGAGAGGGTCAGCTGATGAGATGGATACGGTTGAAGTAGCAGCTAGAACGCCAACTTCGTTCTTCCTCAGAAAAAAATTAAGCGAAAGAACGACTTTTAACGAATGTCTAAGGAACGACTGAACGAAGTCAGATTTGGGTGTTTTACGTGCCAAACCAACGAAGGGCGTCTGGCACGCCCCAGCGGAGCACCGACGATTAATAGAGAGTTTTAGAATAACGTACGCAATGTTAGAGCACGCTAGCGCTAAATTTCGCGCTTGTATTAGCGCACGCGACGCGAGAGGGTTTTAGAATAGCGTTTTTCCGTCGCGACGCAAAATCCCAAGCATCTCACGCTTGCGAAGCCAGCAAGATACAGTCACAATTTTTATTTCACACACGAAATGCTGTAACTTCAGAAAAAAAAAAACAAAAAAAAACAACAAGTTTTTAGGTCCAGAGTGTCATTTTACATTTGTTTAAAGATGAGAATGTGACGCGAGCGGTTGACCGGTCATGTCCGCTTGCGTCGCCTCGGCAAGAGAGGTCTCGTGTACTGATCTTCGCACATCGTACCTTTGCCAAGAAATGTTCGCGCGTCGCAAGCATCAAGTTGCCGGTGATCGTTGCCAAACCGAGTACAATGTCGTCCCGTATTGAAAATCGCAGCCGCGAGGATGCCGCCGACGTCGCACTCACGACGCCGCCAAAGCAGCCACCAACATAATCCTAAAAGCCGACTTTTTTTTTTTTTTTTTTTTTTTTTTTTTTTAACTCTGCTCGTTTTGGCTTTAGCCAACTTCTCAATACGAATCCTCCTTGGAGAAGCGCAAAGACTCTTTGCGTACACACGCTATTTCCGAGAAAAAGCGCACGCTAAAATTGCGCACGCGCAAGGCGCAAAACCTGGTTTGCGTTCGGAGCATGCGCAGTGGCAACGACGCTATTCTTTGCGTACGCAAAGCTTTGGCGTGCGCTATTCTGAAACTCCCTAATATCGACCGCCTGGGGATCTTCTGACGTGCAACCGCAATCTCGGATACATGGCACCCCCTCCGAAATAGACCTCGGTCGTGTTGCGGGCACCTCGGCCGGGATTCGAACCCGCAACCTGGGCTTCTTTGCCTGGTAGCCACCGAGGCGGCGTAGAGAACGGCTAAACAATGGGACGCTGTTGAACCGAGCCTACAAATCTATCCATTATAACGACGAAGTGAGCAACACAGAAAGCCAAACTCGTCGCTCAGAAAAGACAATTGAAGTCGTTTTACTTGAGACAACAAAGGAAATTGGAGATCTTCAATCAAGTCGAACATCCCGAGAGCGAGGCAGGCGAGAGCGAGGCTGGGTACGAAAGGCAACGTCTCTACAACCTCATTCAACGCCTGTACAGAAAACACACTCATACAGTCGAATCTCGTTAATTCAAGCTCGAGGGGGTCCGATAACTCGTTCGAATAAAGCAAAGTTTAAATTACCGGGAGTTTCCTCCTATACAGACAGATAGGATGGGACCTGTAGGTTCGTTTGAATTACCTGCAAGTTTTAATTAAGAGAGCTCAAATTACCGAGATTCGACTGTATTAATGAGAGGGAAAAAATACACGTACAATCAAAACATATTTTTTGGAAGAGACGACTTTTTCGACAGGACTCCAAATCAGATCAATCAAATACCGCCCGTGGCTGCTTGCTCCACTGAGGAAAGAAATCGTAAAGAGCTTACGACTAAACACGGGTCCGGGTATAGCCGGACCGCTCAGGCAATCAAATACTGTTTACAAACACAATGGGTCCCCATTTTAAATAAATATCCACTCATTTGAGTCGAGCCGAGACTGGACAATACAGGAAAGGAGCCACGGGATAAAAACGACAAACCTGCAGGTGAAAAAAAAAACAACAAAAAAACGAGTCACAATTGTTAACTCCTCCCCCCCCCCCCCCCCCCAAAAAAAAAAAAAGAACAAAAGAGGGAGTCTATATATTTCCCATAGCGTGCTTATTTCTCAACCCCCGAAAAACGTCGTCCTTTTCAACCGGGGGTGGAGAGGCGACAGTTTATGGCAGCCATTTTGGCAGGCAGTGGCCAACAGAGCGCTGAACTCGGCGACACGGTTATTAATAGTAACACGTACGCCTGGATGACGTCAGCAGCAAGGCGCGCGCGCGCCCCCGCTGGGAAGGAAGAAAAAATTATTTATCGCCAGCCTGTCCTCGCCACCTATAACCGACCTCCCCCCACACATTTGCCGCACATTATTTCTTTTTTTTAAGAGAATTGGAGGAGAAAGAGGGAAGAGGGAGAGGGGGGGGGGGAGTGAGCGATGCACCGTTTGATAGGTTTCACGTGTTTCTCCGATGGAGGTCCAAAACGTCGACCACATGTACGTGCGCGGGCGTCGCGTTCGCTGACCCTTCTATTTATTTATACGTTGTACATAATCGCCGGAGGCCGAACAAGAAGAGCTGTTCAAATAGGCGCTTGAGACTGGAGTACACGTATCGTTTGATCGTTTTGTTCCTCGAAAGAAAGTTTAGAAAACCACGCGGGACTGATTAATGCGGATCGCGCTCACAATGACAAACAACAAACCCGCAAATATGTACAAAATGAAAAAAAAAAAAAAAGAAAGCGAAAAGTTGTGCCCAGACAACACTGAAGTTTAGCAACAATAAGAAAACGATAAAAAAAAAATCTCAATCTCCTTTCTAAATTGAAATAACTCTAAGCTAAAAAAAAATGCGGTGAGAAAGTGAGGAAGGGGTAGAGACGACACACAGCACAGGCGGGGACGTCAGAATGAAGTTGTTCATCCTCCTCCTCCTCCTCAGAATGTCGAGTACTGATTAGACCGATTAGGGGGTAGACCGAAAGCTAGCGACCTTCCTCTTCACTGCACTCGTGGAACGCGTTAAAACGCGGAACGCGGGCGGTCTGGGGCTTGGCTCCCGCATTCGAACGTGTTAGAAAAGAAACGCGTTTGAAGAGAGCAGTGGAGACAGAGGCCGTTGGCTTTATTTTTACCCACATAGCGTTCGAACCAGGGCTCGGAGTTCCGGAGTGCCCGCGCGTCCTTCTCTTCGTCCTCTCCCTCAATTTTTTTTTTTTTTTTTTTTTTGCGCATTGTTTGGAAGTTAAAATACGTGCAACAAAACCCAATCAGTCCCTTTCTTTTTTTTTAATATTGTAGAGTTTAGACGACTTTATTTTCGCGGGCTCGACATTTCGCGAATTTCCCGGGTGTCGTTGCCCGCAAACATATCGTAGGCACGAAATTTTGCGATTGGAAGTTGTATGCTATGCAAGATTCGTCACAATAAAATTAAAAACTATATACATATTTTTTCGTAATTGCGATTTTCGACACCCCCCCCCCCCCCCCTCCAAAAAAAAAAAGAAAAAGAAGTTAGGTGCTCGCGAAGATTGAGTCATTTTGTAAGGTATTCGGAAATGCGAAGAAAATCACTTAGGCCCACAGAATTAGAACACAACAACATTGCGATGCGGAGAAATAACGCGTAAAAATACCGCCGCAAAAAAAAAAAATAATAGTAATAAGCACGCGGCCAAAATATGGCGGCTAAACGGACCCTCGGGAAATATAACGTCCGAACGTGTACTAACACACAAAATCAAACAACCTGAAAAAACAAAAAATATTTTTATAGCACGCGAATTGCACGCAATTTAGAGACGGTTCGCACACGCGTCTTATTGAATGGAATGTTCCAAGCGACCCTTCTTCCCTCTCCTATTATTCGACTCGCATAAACAAGAGCCGAGCGCGGAGCCGCACTCCCGCAGCCCGTATATACATCGTACAAAAGAGACACGCTCTCTGCTGCAGACATTCTATTCCAGAATTATCTCGAGACTCAAGCATGATCGAAGTTAAAGATCGGGTACAATCAAAGTCTAGGACTTTTTTTTTTTTTTTTTCCTTTCTATGACTAGCAGGACGGTCATACCAGGAAAAAAAACACGTGCCTCAGGCTGGAAGCTGTTTTTAAAGCATGCCACGCTTTTTCATGCTACCGTCCGTCCGTCCCCGCATTTCCCGCTAAATTTAGCGGCGAAATCGATAACGCGAGATTGGTATTTTCATTATATTTTTAATCAAAGCCAATCAGAGCTCGTTCCGAAGTCACCGCAACTCCTCCGCAAGAAGCAGACGAACTTGCTCTCCGCGACGTATCTCCGAGTTGCTACGCTGAAAAGGACCGCATATACGCGACAATAGTATCACTATGTACTATCGCGGACAATATGAGCTGAAACAGCGCTCCGGCCTGTGCACGGTACTACCTGCGCCGCCTGTCGCATCACTCCCTAAACACGGCGCACCCCGAGGCCGAGATAAATTATCACTTGCGCTCACTGCGCCACTGCGCTCTTCCGGCCGTCTGCTTGCCCAGTGTTCACGTTTTCAGCTGACATGCATTTCAGTGCATTTCAAGAAAGCGCCGAAGTGGAAAATGCGCTGTCACGCTCGTATCTCCTCGAGGAGCGCTGCCTGACGAAGCTGCCTTGGCCCCTTGGCCGCATCAAGGTAGCTATGTCACGGCGTCCCCTCCACCGCGCCACTGCTTACAAACTGTGGAAAGCAATGGGAGGTGAGTGGGAGTGGACTCAGGGTGAGCCAGACTTCGTGGCCGCACTCTATGATTTCTTACCAGACAGGATGAGAGCCGTGGTCGCGGGTTAGGGGAGAATGACGCGGTATTAACTTCTTTCGTAAGTTTTACTGCGCCTCAGGACCCCCTGAACTGGACTTCTGCAGATTGGAACAAAGCTTGATGCTACGGGTCCGACACACTGTTTGACGCCGTTAACCACGCATACTTTTGAGGGGTGCCTCCTTCATCCCGACCTTCTTGTATACTGCAGTTGAACTTCCACGCCGACTATTAATCTTTTGTGTCTGACAATGTCCTCTGCAAATATTCTTTCGATTAAGTTTCAATCTTCTTCTCTTGACAAATATATGACTGTTCATCCCACCTTATTAATACTAGGAACTCATAAACAAAAAACTGGTGTCTTGTCAGCAACTTGTTTTGCTTGAAACTAACACGTGCGCCCAGTAATAAAGAAATAATATTTTTTAACCTTTTCATACTACTCAAGGCTCCAATACCTTCTCAGTAACATGTATGCTTACCGTTTTTTGAACATCTGTGATCAGTGAAACAGAAAAAAAAAGAAGAAAAAAGCATTGGAGCCGGACTAAATCCGGCATACAGATTTTGGCCTATATTTTACGATGTCCCACTTTGTGCATGCACCTCTAATCAAACAAAAACAACCTGCAACGTATTTTGATATGACTTTCAAAAACGGTAATCGCAGTTGAAATTTAAGACACTTCAATATTTTTTCTTCTCCAGTCAGCGTTTTTGTTTACGGAATTTTACGCGATAAAGTGAATCAATACCAAAAGGGGAACGACCAGTGTAATCTTTTGTTCCCCCGCCGTCCTACCTCACATGCACGCTGTCGCACCCACCGTCTCGCTTGCAGACAGCCGGAAGAGCGCAGTGGCGCAGCGAGCGCAAGTGAGAATTCATCTCGGACTCGGGGTGCGCCATATGTGCGGAGCAAGGCGACAGGCGGCGCAGGTAGTACCGAGCGCCGGCCGGAGCGCTGTTTCAGCTCATACTGTCCACGATAGTACCTATCATTACAGTTTGAGCACCGGCTCCAGACTCGGAACTCGTTCGACAAATCAAGTTCCCACGTAGTCACCGACAGGATTAGAACGGCAGAGCGTGTCTTATTTGGCTGTTCGAGCACCCGTTCGAGGCTCACGAGGCGCAGAAGCGTTATCGAAGGTAGCAAGGTCGTGCTGGAGGCGGCACAACCTGAAGACCCTCCCTGCTGTTCTCCTTCTCTCAGTAATTATGATATAAACGAATAAAAAATATATGTAAAGCAGAGAACCGGAACACTCCTATCCAGACTTCTCCTATAATTAAGATATTAAGGTACTTTTTAAACAACCAGCGAAGATCAGTGCGAAGGTAGATCCGTCCAGCTGAGTCTGCATGCCAATGCCACAAGCAGGAGAGCTTGAGGTCGCTGCTTTTGAGGCTTTCTGAGGCCTCGCGCTAGAAACGCACGCCTCAAAGCCAGGAGCGCAGGCTATCTCGCGCGTGTAGCTTTGCCTGCATACTCAGCTTAAGAATGAACAAAACATAAAAAAGAGTAATTTGTGAAAAAAAAAAAAAAATAGACATCGGCAGCATCCGAAAAGTGCCTCAGGAGTCAGCCGGCCCGCCGCAACACTCCACCCCAGCGAGCAGACATCCTCCGAGCCACACTCCCAAGTTATCAGTAATCCACTCGAGACCCCCGAACCGCAGCCGCACCTCGAGGAGCGCGCACTCGAATCCCAGCACAGGGACAAACAAGCGCTCGAGCCGCTCGGCGACAGCCCAGCCTCCGAGCAAACAGGAAGAGACGCTCGAGCCAACGCCGAGGCGACAGGTCAACAACGCCGGGCGCAGTAACCGAGACCCCCATCACACCGGGAGACGACAAGAACCTCTTATCGCCGGACAACGGTCGCTCTTCCCGGCTTCGGTTTCAGAGATGAACCCTGAAACGACCCACAGCGCCCGCATCTTTCTCGCAAAAACCGTTTTTTTATCGGACAGGCGGAGGGGCTGCCGAGCCTGTCAGAAAGGGTAGGGGAGTGGACTCCAAGCCAGGATGTCTCACTGACCTCAACCCCCCTTCCCCTCCCCCTCTCTCTCTCTCTCTGTCTCTGTGTTCAAAGTCTCGGAGAACTGTCTAGAAACCCCCTACCCCAAAACAGCAATGGCGCCAGCAGGAGCAAAGAAGAGTCCTTTTCTGAAGAGTTGATGGCTATGGTATCAGTGCCCCAAGTTCAGCGGAAGTCCAGGACAGAAACCAGGAGGAAGGCGTGCTTTCGGATACACGTTCAAGAACAGATATGCTATCCTGATACGAATGCGCAGCGACACTGTCGTGGCTTCCAAACAGGAGAGCGTTCCTCTGTACCCGGAATCTTAGGACAAGATAGGATGTCGGTAGGGTCAAGCTTTCGCGGAAGTCCAGGATAGGAAACGAGCAGCAGACGTGCTCTGAGATACGCTCAAAAGTCAAAACTGAACGTTGTCACGCAACGGATACCGTAGCGACATGACCTTTCCGCCAAAATAAGAGCGATCTTCCACTAAGCGAAGTATATTACTAGACTGGTCTGGCGCGTTGGTTACCAAGCTCCCTAAAAGTCCACTTCAGCCGTAATCTCGGGGACGCTCAAAACTGTATTTCATCACGCAACGGACACCAAAACAACACAAAACGTCTACACCCAAAGAGGGGAGGAAGTCTTCTTCACTACCCGGAATCTGGGAGTAAAAGGGGTGTCAGTGGCCACACTTTAGGAGAGGCATTGAGAGCAGACCCGGCGCTCTCATAGACGCTGAGACCGGATGTCTACTTGAAACGGATACCCCATACGGTGCCACCAACGTCTACATCAACAGGGGAACGCTCCTCAGCATGCCAACTCCTGGGATGGGTGTCCGTGGCGAAATTCCGTGGAAGTTCACCCCTATAGGACCAAGCGAGCTTGTTATCAGGGTAACTCGGCCGCAGACATTCCACAAAACAGGCGCCCAGAACGGTCGAGGGGGTCGGTTTTCGAGCCAAGGAAAGGAAGGGTGGCAAGTCTGCATCATCTACGAAACGTTCGCTGCTCACTGCTCTGCTCTTACTCCGGACGACTGGGAAATTTCGAGCTCCACGTCAAGACAGGAGGGAAGATTTGGCTACCGCGACGCCATGAGAAGAGCCAAGCATGTTTTTTTGTTTTTGTTTTTTTTAGTTTTGTTTAGAGTTTTTAGGTTGTTACAAATAAGTCGCCCTGAACAAACTTTCTGCAACAGGGCTTTCGAACTTACAAAGAAACATAAGTAAGGCACTATCGTGCGGTACAGAAGGCGAAAAAAGAGCAGAAAGTCTGGTCTTAGAAACAAGCCAGTTGAAATACGGCATAAAAAAAGGAGGCTGCACATAAGGCAATGGTCTGGTTTATGTTTCTTTTTACGTTCGTATCGCTATTACCGATGTCCTTACACAATATCAGAGAAAAAGAAAAGAAAAAACTTTTCGAATACAACAAAATATTACAAGCAAGATTTATATAAAATATTTACGTATCTCCGTATGCCTCTAGATACTGGCACATAACTAAAAGAGTCAGTTCACCTCACTCCAGCGTTTCGAAAACGTTTTCACACAGTGTTTTTTTCCAGTTCTTCCTTAGCTATCGATTTCTAATAATCAAGAACAAAGAAAGGACATCCCGGCGTCCACCCGACACCACGTACAAAAACACCTAGCAACCACAGCCACCAAACAAACCTCGCAACCAATTACGCCGACGAAAAACAAACAAAAAACAACAACCGGGAGACAGCAATGTTTATACAATGGGAATGGAATCCCACCGGCAGACCCAATTCCGAACAGAACCGCCACACACGACACAGGAGCGCGAACAAACACACGACACAGGAGCGCGAACAAACACACGTCGGACCTTGGGCAATTCAGGCTTCCGCGCAAACGTATAGAGGACCGTCGCCTACGACCGAGTGCGCAAGGACCGACGCGCCGAATTCGGGTCTGAACGCCCGACCACGCGGAGGCTGCGTATTAGAAGCCATTAACCGCGGCCCGGCTCTTAATTGCGACCTCCACGTCCCCCTCTTGTCCTCGCGTACGCACCGATGAAAACGAATTGCACGCGAGGCTTAATAAAGCGAGCTGTGTCTACTCGCCATGAAACCTTACGACGGGGCCGTAGCGGGCAGCCACGAGCCACATCGAAGCCAATCGAAGCCAATTCGACGCCTTGCGAGCGTTCACGCGACTGCCGGGAAGGGGGCGCAGCGATGGGCGGGGTCAGTCGTCGTCACGTGACACGCTCGTAGCGCTGGATTCGCTGGGATGGCTGGCATAGCGTCTGCTACAGTCGTAAGGTGAAAAGGGACTAAAATGCGCGGCTGTTTAAGCCCCACCCACGGGCCGAAAACAGGGTGTATACCGTCCGCGAATGTAAGAGGTCGGGTGTCTTGCACCAACACTATAATATCCCTCTTCGTGTGACGCGCCGACTGGCTCGTGCAAAAAGGGCTGCATTCTCAGTAATACTTTTTACGCTATAAAGCTTGTACCGCACAAAATCATACACGTTTTCATCACGCGAAGATGTAATAAGCAAAAAAAAGCTTAAAAAAAAAACGCCAAATTAAGTTAGTTTATTTTCCATCGGGTGACAGTAGTGAAGATTTGACGGGTCGAGAGGCGATCGTACCCTTTTGGCACGAAATGGAGACGTTAAACGACACTGCCTTAAGCTCACCTACATTCAACCACATTGTGAATGCGTTTCTCGTAACCCCTTGTATACAACTGCAATTCAACGTGTTAGCTGCACAATGCTTAAGAAAACAAAAAGAGAGCCGATCCAATGCTAGATAGTAATTGTGTTGTATGTTTAGACAGTTGGAAGTTAGCCTTAATGGCCGTCTGCTGTCTCAGCTGCAGGTGAGAACTTTAGCCGGTACAGCAAGCACAGCCGCTAGCCTGGGAAGGGGGGCTTTAAAGTGCATTACGCGGTAGTCATACGCGACTGCACGCAGCGGTACGATGTTCATCCAGATCGAAACGGGCAGGGGTGGGGATTGAACCCAGGATCCCTGACTATATGTAGAAATTTCCATCTCCTAGCAAATTAACGCTTTCCAACAAACAGACCGCGAACTGCAGCGAGCTTCGGAAGAGGTATAAAAACTCGTCCTCGTCGCAGAATAGCCACACTCAAGCGGCGCGTTTCGTCGCATGGTGACACACATTAGTAGCGTTTGACAGGGCTCTAAAAGTCAGAAGAAAACAACACATATACACACACAGCTACTATCGGAGCTTGCTCTAACCAAATGACGAGTCGCGGCGCAGTTGACGGCTTCCCATTGCGCGTAGTGGCGTAGTATCCCAGTCGTAGGCGCGTGTCGCCGTACACGCACGATAAGAATCGTCAAGGCAAAGGCCCTAAACGGCAGCCTGCCCTTCCCACAGCGTTCTAATGAGCGACTGAGCATCTTGTTTTTCTCTTTAGCTCGAGCTCAAATTTCAGACAGAAATTACCCGACCGTAAAGAGCAAAAACAGCTCCCACAAAACCCGCACAAACAAGATATATATATAAAAAAAAAAAAAAAAAAAACGCCATGGTTTCAAATAAGTATAGAGTGTGCCGCACTGTTCGGGAACTTCGAAGAAGGTCGGACATAGCGGAAAGTGCGACTCTGACGTCAGGCCGGTGCGGTGGCGCCTCTGTCGCCACCGCGCATGCGCACAAGCTTAATTTCAAGCGAATTTGGTTTCTGCGCACGCGGAGTGCACACACGTGGTGTCGGCAAACGCAAACGCCCGTGGGTGGCCGTATACACGGACAAACGCTGGTTTCATACTTTCTATTTTATCCCATAATTCAAAACACCAAAATAACGCAATATCTGTTGTGCAATGTATCTTTTTTTTTTTTTTTTTTTTTTTTAGAATTCTTACGGAATGTCTTAGGAGATTTCGTATTACTAAGCTATGTTACTAATGTTTAAGATCACGCGTAACTGTTACCATGCCGAAAGGTATCGACATAACTTATAAATACGAAAAAAAAAAAAAACGAACAAAAAGAAAACAATTCCCGCCTCAGCACGAGCCACAACCCAATCTCTCTCTCAAAAAGAAAAAAAGTGACCGCTTAAGAAAAAAAGAAACAGCTCAGTCGCTCATGCAGCGAGCAAACCAATAAACGTCTTGCGCGAGCATATATGTATACACACAAGCGGTGATATTCTCTCCCGACCGCCACCGAATGACACGAACGTGCTTCATCTGCATCCATATTAAAGTCCCCACGAAGCCTTCCCCGCTTATAAAGGCTCAGAAAATAAAAGAACGACGAAGGGTAAGTAAGCTCAATGCCCACTCTTTCCTTTCCCCCTCTCCACATGGTGGCGGTCACGTGACTCAGCGAACCACGTGACGGGGTCTTTATGCATTTATTTCTCTTATTCTCTCTCTCTTTCTCGCCGAACACACAGACGCACACACACAAACACAGGCACAGACACACAGCCAGACTCACACAGACGCTCGAGCGTAAAGGGGCGCACGTACACGCAAATGCTACGCAAGGTCAGGAGCGCACACCCACACAAACAAACAAACATGCAAGTATCAAAATATCTGCGGGTGGAGGTAGCTACAGCATGAGCAAAAGACAATTGTATGGAAACGTAAAAAAAAAAAAGAAGAAAAAGCAGAAATCTTTTTTTTAGGCGGCTCGAACAAACCGATCGATAGGAGAGAAAGAAAAAAAAACGTGAGGGCGAAGAGGCATTACGTTCTTTTTTTGTCTCCTCCCTCTATTAGGGAAAAGGGGGCTATTGAGGGAGGGAGAAGAGGGAGGGGAAAATGAAACGCCGGGAACAAATTCCATCATCCTAATGGCCGCCAAAGCGAGGCGCTTTGAAAGGGACACGTTGGTCCGTTGCTTCGTCGCAACGGACCAATCAGGGTTATTACCTGGCTGCCTGCAGGGAGAGAAAAAAAAAAGGGAAGCGCAAAAAAAAAAAGGAAATCGGGAACGCGACGTTTTTTGAGCCACGTTCATCCAAAGGAGAGCCCCATCAAGGAACACTTTCTCCTCCCGAAAGACGGGAGGTAGGCGGCGCCGTGCGTCGTGACATCGTCACGTAGGCCCTTCAGGACGTCTTAAAAGTTTCGTCCTAGACGTCCTTGTTAGAGAAAAGGTGAGGGAGTGAGAAAGAGAACAGATAAGCGAGATGTGAGGAAGAGGAACAATCAGAGAGTCAGCGAGAAAGAGAAAGGTTGGTGAGTGCGTGCGCGTGCGTGCGTTCTCTTTAAGCAATGTAATGCATTTCGGATTTCAATTACTATACATATACAGTTGCAACGCGCACCAAGATGCATTCCAGCCAATAATACTGAAGAAGTGTAGTCAGGAGACGAGAGGACAAGATCGCGTTATGCCAACACCACCTAGACAGAAGGTCTCCGCATGGCCTACTCTCCTCTCCCTCTATGAAACGTCATCAGAGTCGGATCTGGCTAAATCGGCTATTGGGCCCGAGCCCGACCTTCGACGCGCTGATTGGATGCGAGCCCCAGCCGAACACTGACGCAGCACTCGTGCCCAATCTCACGCCTCGATCAATATGACTGTGATGACGCATGCGGAGGCCTTCTACGCGAGCGTTTTCATTTTCACGCGCTGTCCCCAGGTGGCTCCACTTACGCACCAGTACGCTGCGTTCAACTACAATCGATTCATCAAACGCAAGGAAGTGTGAAATACCAGCTCGATCAGCAGTGCCCGGGACAACTCCGCCACCCATCGCAATCGCGATATTATACTCGGCGGGGACAACTTTTCTTGTCATTTTTTTAACAGGGAGGAGAGGGCACGCACGGCTCGAAATGGGACTAGTGCACGCGTGCCCGTACCTTGCTCCCAAGAAAAGTTGTCCTCGAGTGTAACAAACACTTCAGTCTTCCCCTCCCTTCGCAGAGATGTTTTAGCGACTGACCTTCAGTGATTGACTAAATGCCTGCCACTTTTGCAAGCTCGTAAATGCAAGCCCCAGACCAAACTGCGCAGCAATTAAAAAAAAATAAAAAAAAAACAGCAACAGGCTCGCAAGCACGCGCGAAAGAATTCACAAACCGCACAAAAACGACAGCTTGCGCGCGTAAACCCCGTACGAGACTGCGACTGCGCGAAGAACACCCGCAGTTTGTGGCGCCACCCAATAAACGACTCCCAACGGGCGTTTATTTTTAGAGTCCCTTCTCCGTCAACCCCCCGGTGCGTAAAAACGTCTTCTGGTGGGGACGGCCTCCCATCACTCCTTTATCGTCCCCCATCAAGAGAAGCGCCTCTCGAAACTACTCCGCTCGCCCCAAAGCTGACAGCGCGGCAAGAGCTAGGCGCAATCGCCGGACCAATCAATTGCATCTCTTTCATCACGTGATCCTTTCTCTGCGCGTAGCTATGGGCGGCAGTCTGATCACGCGGAGAAGGATAGACGTATGACTGGTCGAACCAGGCGTAGCTTCTGCCGCACTCTATCTAGGCTGAGGGGGTGAACGGAGATGCCCCTCAGCCCATTGCGGGCTGGAGATGGAGGGCACGAGACACTACATTTATGCGCTGGGTCCGGGATTAATAAGACTGCGCGGTAGATAACGTGACCGTGAGAAACCATTACGACGGATGAATGTCCTCCTCAATATTCGCATAGAATCACTGAACGCGTATACAAAAAAAAAAAAAAATGTAGGTCCAAAGCTACGATAGGCAAGTCGATTTCGTTGGATCTTTGAATTCAATGTTCCCGGTGTTGCCATTTAATACAAACGGGTTGTTTAACCGTAACTGCGCGCTTAAACGCATGTATGAATTTTAGTTTTTCCTTTTTATCTTTTTTTTTCAATTATTTAGCCTCAAATTTACGTTTAGTTTTGGAGTTTTGTGGAAAGCGAATGCTTGCAACCATGAATAAGAAGACCAGCGGCGTACAATTGTAGACTGGGCCCCCTAGACAACGACAAAAATATTCGTGGTCGTTGTACGCTTCGATGACCTAAGGCCCGTTCACATACTTGTGCTTGGCTGTCGTCGGCTGAGACAAGAACGGTTTCTAAGCTTTTGGTGCGGCTTACGACCGGATGCGCAGCAATGCAGCCGGTCCTAAGTCATTCCAAGAGGCTCAAAAAACCGGTCGTTTCTCGGTCGGCCACAGTCAAGCGCAAGTTCGTGAACGGGGCATTATTACTTCCGGACCGAAATGTTGATCTCTTGCCTTTTGAGCACGCGAGTCAACGAAATTACGCAATAACGTAACACCAAAAGCTCAAATTTTCCTGGATCCTACTCTTGTTTCTCCGGAAAAATTTCTCGCTTTCCCCAGTCCACCAATCGCCGCTACTATGAACCCGTAGAAGGTAGTCCCGCGCTGCACAAGCTGCAAAACCCATTGAAATCACTCCCGCACTCGATGTCCGCCCCTGCCCGTTTTCGACCAGCAATAAGCATCGTATACCCACGTTCAGTCAGTCGTGTACGACATCAGCACCGTGTGAATCACATTAAAAGATCCCCGGTTGGCAACCACACTGCGAGCTGGCCGAATCACTTACGTATATTCATTTACGACACAAAAAGCCTCCGTAGGGCATATCAACTTCCTGCGCCGCCTAAAACTCCATACAACCAATTTTTTTTTTTTTTTTTCGAGCCAGTATGGAACATTTTAATAATCGCTTTAGCGCGCTTCCATTTTTTTTTTCTTCCCCCAACTGGGCTGTGCTGCGCGTGCGCAGAGGCTCTCTTCTGCGGAACATCAGACGCAAGCGCTCGAGCCCAGTGACTCTGCATCTTTTGCCAGAGTGACGAGCGCCATGTTTCCTTTCAGCATAACCTGGCAAAAAAAGTGGATAGATACGCCCCCTCTCTGGCCAATCGGAGCGACGAAGCGCGAATCACCTGACAACTCTCCGCAGAAGGAGTGCAATCACCAACGACGCGTAGTAACGTGTCTTGTCCCGAACCGTTGATTGGCCAGCTCACGGCGGCCAATCAACGGGTCGGGACAGTCGGGACAATGTATTGACACCCCGACAAAACAAACCAGTGAAATTCGATCTCGAATGTAGAAATGGGCACGATTCATGTTTGGGGTAACGAGACACCCGGGAAGCGCCCTACAAAAACTGCCAAGTAGGAACTAGTAAACAAAAAGAGATGTTCGAAAAGTTCGAAGTTGCCAGACGAAAGCCACACGAGCATGAACTCTAAACCCCACGAAGTCAAGCTCCAAAGAGAGAGAGAGCACTGGAAATGGAGTTTTCCATATCCCAGCTCCAAAGGAACAAGCCGCCATCAAAAACGAAAGTCAACAGTGGGATGACGTCACAGGCGAGAGTACGAAGTGAATGGCGGCGGAGGTCACCAGACCGTGGGCCAGACGAAACCCGCACCAGACCAAAACCGACATCTCCCCGCCCCCTTGTCACCCTAAAACAACAAGCCCCCCCCCCCCCTTACCCGCCACGCCGAAAAAGAACAAAAAAACACATAATAATAAAACCCAAAAAACCCATACCCTTCTTCCTTACCCCCCCCGCCCCAACCTACAGTCCCTCCCGCCTCCCAAAGCCTCCCAAACTCCCCAACTCGATGTGACGTAAAAAACTGGTTAAAAAAAAAGAACAAAAAAAAACACACTAGACAAAAATAAATGAAAAAGACTGAGCGTATTCCACGCGAGCGAGAGCAAAATAAATAAGCGCACAGATAAAGAAAAAAAGAAAGAAAATACGAGGAAGAGCTGTTTGCGAGGAAAAACGTGTTCGCGCCGACAAGAAGAAAGTATTTAAAAAAAAGAAAGAAAAGAACTAAATAATGATTTAAAAAACAACAAGGAATACTATGAAAAAAAGGGACGCACGAGAGATAAAGAGAATAAAAGGCCCTTGAAACCCGAAGCCCACAGACTTCACGCGTCCTCGGAAACCAAAACGTCAGTGAAACCGACTCGGTTTAAAAAAAAGAAAAAGTTTCCAGTAAAAGAAAAGGAAAAATTACGAAATCCAAAAACACAAGCACGAATCTCCAGAAGGGCATTCCGACAAAGAGATCCACACAGAGAGAAAGAAGAG